>NC_080571.1:117050385-117355930 GCF_030247185.1 Malaya genurostris | reverse complement strand
GGCAGCTTTGGGTCCTATAATAGACACAACGCTGTCGTCGGCAAGTTGTCTTAGCGTGCAAGATGTGTTGATACATTCATCAATGTTGTTTACGTAAAAATTGTATAATAGGGGGCTTAAGCATGAGCCCTGAGGAAGACCCATGTAACTGAATCGTATTGTCGACAAATCACCATGCGTGAAATACATGTATTTCTCGGACAACAGATTAAACAAAAAGTTATTCAAAATTGGTGAAAGACCATGCTGATGCAACTTCTCTGATAAGATGTTTATGGAAACTGAATCAAAAGCCCCCTTGATGTCTAGGAAAACTGACGCCATTTGTTCTTTACGAGCAAATGCCATTTGAATTTCGGTTGAGAGCAGCGCAAGACAATCGTTCGTTCCTTTGCCCCTGCGGAAGCCGAATTGTGTATCTGAAAGGAAGCCATTAGTCTCGACCCAATTGTCTAGACGAAACAGAATCATTTTTTCGAACAATTTCCGGATACAGGAAAGCATAGCAATCGGCCGATACGAGTTGTGATTGGAAGCTGGTTTTCCTGGTTTTTGAATGGCGATCACTCTCACTTGTCTCCAGTCATGTGGGACAATATTACCCTCAAGGAACTTGTTGAATAAATTCAACAAACGTCTTTTGGCAGGGTCAGGCAGATTTTTCAGCAAGTTGAATTTAATTCTGTCTAGCCCCGGGGCTTTATTGTTACACGACAAGAGTGCAAGTGAGAACTCTACCATCGAAAACGGTGTTTCGTTTGTATTCAATGTCATGACGCGAGAGATCTTCTGTTCCGGAACAGAGTCTGGACAAACTTTTTTAGCGAAATCGAATATCCAGCGGTTTGAATATTCTTCGCTTTCATTAGTGGTGTTTTTGTTGCGCATTCGTCGGGCTGTGTTCCAAAGAGTGCTCATCGATGTTTCTTTTGTTAATCCATCAACAAATTGGCGCCAGTAACCTCGTTTTTTTGCTTTAATTAAGTTCTTCATTTGCAAGTTTAACGCCGCGTAACTCCGATAATTATCAGGTGTTCCATTTTTTCTAAACTTTTTGAACGCTGAAGTTCTTTCCACGTTTAGTGATGAGCACTCTTTGTCCCACCACGGATTGGGAGGACGGATGTTAGTTTTCGCGCCGGGTACACGTTTCGTCTGAGCTTGACTCGCGGTGTCGAGAATCAAGCCAGCCAAAAACTTGTACTCTTCCTCCGGAGGAAGTTCTTGTGTTGTTTCTAGTTTCTCAGATATCGAATTTGCGTAGCATTTCCAATCAATGTTTCGTGTGAGGTCATACGAAACATTGATTGTTTCCGATGGTCTTAATCCGGTGGCGCTTGAAATTACGATAGGCAGATGATCGCTACCGTGGGGTTCAGGGATTACCTTCCACGTGCAATCCAACCGTAGCGATGTCGAGCAAAGGGATAAATCCAGCGCACTTGGTCTTGCTGGTGGTGCAGGAATTCGTGTCATTTCTCCCGTATTCAAGATTGTCATATTGAAGTTGTCGCAGATATCATGGATCATAGTTGATCTGTTATCGTCGTGGAGACAGCCCCATCCTGTACCGTGTGAGTTAAAGTCTCCTAAAATCAACGTCGGTGCGGGAAGAAGCTCTATGATATCATTGAGCCGCCGATGCCCAACCGAGGCTCTTGGGGGAATGTAGATGGAAGCAATGCAAAGGTCCTTGCCTTTGATTGTAACATGACATGCGACAACTTCAATACCTGGTATCGAGGGTAGGTTAATGCGATAGAAAGAATAGCACTTTTTGATCCCCAAAAGTACTCCTCCATAGGGATCATCTCGATCCAGACGAATAATGTTAAAATCGTGGAAGTTTAAGGGTATTTCAGAAGTTAGCCAAGTTTCGCACAATGCAAATGCGTCACATTTCAGATTATTTACTAGAAATTTGAAAGGATCTATTTTTGGGATGATACTTCTACAATTCCACTGTATGACAGTGATTGAATCCCTAACCTCCAAGGATGACTTAGCCATCGAAGGATACGATCGCTGAAAGAAGGGGCCAATTTGCAGTCATCTGCTTCAAATACGTTTTCACTGTAGGCATGAAAGCAAATAAAATGCTTTTAAGAGGGTCAGAAATATTAAATTTTTTAAAGATCCAGTCCACAATATCAGAGAACTTGATAAGTCCAGCAGTTTCAAGATGGTTCTCTTGTTGATTTTCAGGGATGCTTGGGGGGTTCGGTGTCCCAGGAAGTGGTGGGAATTCCTTCTTAGAGTTTAGATTTCCTAGACCAGGAGCATTTTTTTTCGGTTTTGCTTTAACATCACTTCCTATAGCTGTAATTTTTCGAGGCCCTTCTAAAGATATCTTCGAACCCTTACTAGGGAGCTTATGAGAGGATATATTTCTTCTTTTCCTAAAGCTATGAGGGACAGCCGAAGATGTACCTTCCAAAGGGTCGTCAGAATCGCTCTCGTCAGTTGACAAGCAGGCATATGGGTTCGTTGTCTGTTTAGGGGGTGTGGCACTTTTCAGCATATCTGCAAAAGAGCGTTTAGAATGTTCCTTCAGAGAACGCTTCATTCTATCACCGCGAAGTTTGTACGTGGGACATGCTGAGAGGTCATGCGGATCCTCCTTACAATAGAGGCACTTTTCAATATTCTTACCGCAAGAACCATCCGCATGGGCACCCCCACAGTTAGCACAACGAGGCTTATTGCAGCAATGGGAGGCTGTATGCCCCAATTGTTTGCAGTTCGTACAATTCATTACCCGTGGTACATAGAGACGAACAGGCAGACGAACCCGGTCCAAGAGGACGTAGTTAGGCAAAGCCGAGCCAGCAAAGGTTACTCGATAAGAATCCGATTGAGGATAAGATTTTGTTCCATCCCCGGTGATCGATACTGAATGCAATCGTTTGCAATCCAGTATCTTGACATTCTTAAGTAAGGGATCTTTGAAACAACCCGCCCCGTACTTAAGAATGTCCTCACAAGTCAGAGTCGAATCGGTAACCACGCCGTCTATTTCGACTTCACGAGCTGGTACGTAGACACGGTAGTCCCGCGTAAAGTGCTCGTTTCGAACAATCTCGTTTGCCTGCTGAGAGCTGGTTAACAAGACCCTAAGCTTGTCTGGGCGTACTTTATCAATTCTTTTAACAGTAGGGTATCGCGAGGTCAAGTCGTGAGAAATTTTCAAAAGGTTTAATTTTTTCTCTTTTGATTTGGTCCGGAAATAGACCGCGTAAGGCCCGGGCGGGAGTGCAAGCCCATCGGGATAATTCTTAATGCGAGACTTTTTATTGTCAGCGGAAGTCTCCATTTTATCATCTGGGGGAGGGGGATTACCAACAGAAGACACTATCATGGCACGGAATTGTCTCCGCGCAGATAACAGTAACGATATTTAAATTCAGTAGGAGAAAATTAAAAAAAAAACAACTACACTTAGCTTGTAATCCTTATTCTAGGAGCGGCCGTCGGGACTGGTTCTCGTCGACCGATATATCAAAAACACGGCAGTGCAAAAAACCTCCGAGGAGGAAAAAGCAACAATTGCCTGTGTTATCTATGTCCAACGGCACTTTCTACTTGTAACGTACGATAACTACACACAGTTTGTTATTACTAGGCACTGTTAAAGTCCACCAACTCAATACAAACGATAGAAAACGGAAATTTTCACTTATTTTTATATTGGACGAAAAAATGACACGCGACTGAGTTTATTGGTTTCCGGTTGTTCATATTTGTCATATACACATTTTTCGATATATAAAATCTTCTCTAGTCGCTGTTTATAAAATGAGTTTGTACGTTCTCTGTCATAAAAATTATTATGACATAAAATCGTTTCAATTGTCCAGATTTATATCTTGAGGTTGTTCGTATCCAAAATTGATATTTTAAGTAACTTTGAGATCATCATAATTGACTTTCATTTAAAGGATATTTTTTAAAAATTTAAAATGTAAAAATTTGTGGAAGGCATCAAAATAGAGTAGGATCAATTGTTCTGAAAGAATCTAACTGTTAATTTGATCATTCGAAAAAAATCTAAACACTAAAAAAGTAGAGTAAGTTTGTAATGTTTCACTATTTAGTGCATCCACCGTCATTTTTATTTTTGTATTTATTATGGGTATCATTTATCATTTTTTTAAAATTTTTCATGTTATCGTGCTCGGTTGTGTCTTGCATGCACAACCCTTTAATTTTTTTGAGTTCTCGATCAATTCCCTGTTGCTTCTGTTTGGACAAAATTTCAATACAATTATCAGTTACCAAGTTACAATGATTATAAGAAAGTGCCAACCAAAATATACATTCCCCTTTTTGCTTTGTTTTATAAATATTAGCCTGTTTTAATTCACCTAGTGGTGTAATGATGCCTTTCTCATATTACTCATAACATCATAAATATTACTGTAGAATTCTCTAAAACAACTGTTCATTGAATAGAAATAGGAAAGTTTGTTCGGACCTAATCTAACAAACTCTACAAATCCTGTTTATCCTGTAGTTCCGGAACCGGAAGTAGTATCTACAACAAATTTAGGAATTCCGTATGAAACTGTAAGACTTTTTTTTTTAAAGTTTGTGAAAATCGATTTGGCCATCTTGAAGGAAAGTGAGTGAGATCCTTGTGCAGTTTTTAATCACCATTTCCAATTCTTCCGAAATCGGATTTAGATGTCCTGTATAGCCTAAGTTGGTTTGTTTGGCAGCAACAAATATGACCTAAAAATTGGAACAGTTTTGATCCTAGTCAAACCTAGACATTCTATCTCATGCTCTATTTGGATTAAATCAATTAAAGGAAATCTAAAAAACTTCTGCATAAGTAAGTCAAGCTAAACAGCATCAAAGACATCATAGTAAGAAGATATCGAGCTCTCATTTTCATTTCAGACAATCGAATCTCGTATATAGAAGTAGGGGAGATAAATGTCAAATTCGTGCGCGCCAAAATAGCAGCACTGCGCATCCATATATTTGACATGATCTGTTAAATGTGATGCCGTGCGATGGCGTTGCTGAACTGAAAATTGATTTCGATCCAAGCTGAAAGGGTCTGACAGCATGAATAAGCAGCATGTAGTAGGATTATTACTTTTATTATTAGCATTATTGACATCATTACACCACCGACACGGTATTACTGCACTATTGGCTGTGAAAATTGTATATTTTTTCAAATAAATTTGAATTCAATAACATTCGTTTATTCTTTCAATCGCACTTGTCATAGAATAGCTAAACCTTTTATCAACCGCAGCACCGTCTTTTACAAGTATCACACACCATTAGCAGACATCCGTCACCGTTTCGATTTCTTAATGGCGTATACGAAATAGAACAAAGCACGCATCGTTTGTTTTGTGTTTTCTTCTTCTTTCGGTGTTGTACATATTGTTAATCTATATGGCGATTTGAAAACTTTGACACTCATCGCCCTGTAACTGCGGAACCGGAAGTCGGATCCGGATGAAATTTCACAGTATTTTTAAAGATAATGTTAGCTTTAATTCAAATCATGATTTGTGAAAATCGGTTCAAGCATCGCAAGGGAAACGAAGTCAGTTCTATTTTTGGAGTTATCCTTCACCACTTTCGGTGCTTCCGGAACATGAAAAGGGGGGACCAGTAGTACCGAATTAAGTTTCTATGCCTACAAACAAACAAGCTCTGCAAACTAGAATAATTTATCAGACATTTTTATGGCATTTGCACCTGTTTTTGACCATCGTTTGTGAAAAATTACTAATGAAATTGGTAATTTTCCACTTATCACGCTTTAGTTCCGGAACCGGAAGTCAGATCCGAATGAAATGTTCTAGAATTTTTTAGGAAACTATAAGACCATTCATTTGAATCTTAGTGTATAAAAATCGGTTGAGCCGTTTAGAGAAAAATGAGTGTACACTTTCTCTCTAATTTTCACATATTACCATGTAACTCCGGAACCGGAATTCGGATTCAAATAAAATTCAACAGCAGACTATGGGACTGTTAGCCCTTTTATTTGAATTTAAGTTGGTGAAAATCGGTGAAGCAATATCTGAAAAAGTGAGTGCATATTTTTTTCCATTTTTTTGGCACATATCATCCTATATCTCCGGAGCCGGAAGTCGGATCGGAATAAAATGCAATAGCAGGCTATGGGACTATAAGACCTATCATTTGAATCTTAGTTTGTGAAAATTGGTTCAGCCGTCTCCGAGAAAAGTGAGTGCATATTTTTGTTACATACATTCACATACACACACACGTACACACACAGACATTTGTTCAGTTCGTCGAGCTGAGTCGAATGGTATATGACATTCGGCCCTCCAGGCCTCGGTTAAAAAGTCGGTTTTCACAGTGATTGCATAGCCTATCTATATGAGAAAGGCAAAAAGGTATAGAATTCGCACAAATCTGAAAAAATTCTGATGTCCGGAGAGCCGAGTGTCATATACCAATCGATTCAACTCTACGAACTGAGCAAATGTCCGTGTGTGTATGTGTGTTATCAACAAAGCGGTCGAGATCTCAGAGATGACTGGACCGATTTTTATCTTTTATTTCTTAATTTTCATAAATTTCACAATATCTGTCACAATTGACCTTGAAAACAAAATATGTTTTTAGACCTAGATTTCGCACATTAATAACTATCCAACAAGCTATTTAGTCAAAATCCGTCCATTTTCAAAGGAGATATAGATATTTTTGTGTATGTAACTTTTCGTCTTATTCCAGCAGTAGGAGTTTTACGCGTTTGATGATAAAGCGCTGTTTCGGAGCCAAATGAAACACGATTTTTTATACTGTTTCATACAACTGTTTCCAAGTACCAAAAAGACTGTGTACAGCATCTATTTTCATGGCAGTTTGCCTCGGACCGATTTTAGCACGGTTCGTTTTTGGCAACATAATCGTTCGAGTATGACATGTAAACTAGATGATGGTAGCATTTTCAAGTTGAAAGTAATTTCATAATTATTTTGATTTAAACTACTTACAGTAATTAATGTTGGAAGAACATTACTCCCATATACCTTTCGACTCAGTTCGTCGAGATCAGAAAATGCGTGTGTGACAAATAATTTCACTCAATTTTCTCGGAGATGGCTAAACCGTTTTCTACAAACTCAAATTCATATGAAAAGTAGTATACTTCCAAACAAGGTTCCTGAATTACGTTTGGATCTGACTTCTGAATGCAGCACTACAGGATATGTGAAATTAAAATAATGCAACTAATTTTTCTCGTAGATGGCTGAACCGATCTAAGATTCAAATGAAATCTAAGAACCATCTATGATTCAAATGAAAAGTCTTAAGATCCTATAAAACATCTTGCTTTTCAATCGAATCCAACTTCCGGTTCAGGAGATACAGGGTGATTAGTATAAAAATCTCCATTTCACATAAATTTATCAGGTTTATCGGGTTTGCAGATTTGGATAGTCGATAACCAAATAAATTTATTTCAGTTTGAGCGGTATTCAGCTTTCGATTCGGAAGGTACCCAAAAATTTAATTCGCACTACAATTTCGAAAAGATGTCTACACACTCTTCAGGTGAATTTAACTGATTTCGGCTACACTGATTTTAGCATTCCAGTTCCAGTATCGAATCGTTTCTCAAAGCTCAATCATTTTCACAAAAAGGCGAAATCTAACTTCAAAAACAAAAATTCAAATTAAATTACTTATGGTCTCATACAAAATTTGTGAATTTTATCCGATTCTGGAATTACAGGATGATGAGTTTTTAAAATTCATACCGATATAGAAGATGTAAATTGTTTGGCGTATTAATTTACGGCAATGCAAATCATTTTGGTTCATGCTAGTTCCTGAATACCGGTTCTGGAAGTACCATAAATAATGACGAAAAACTCTAAAGTGGAACTTACTTCGACATCTCATGGAATGTTCAATCGATTGTCACACGTTCAGATTGAAATTCGATACGATTTGCAGTTTCGACATTACAGGGAAATGAGTGATTAAAATCTCAATTTGCCGTTTAAAACGACGATAATTAAAATAATGTCATGAGAACTAAAACACCCAAGAATATCCATGCAAAAAACACATCCGGTTTGATAAAAAAAGGTATCATCTCATTGCTAAGTGGATTAATCACGTTTTTTAATCAGATCCAACTTCCGGTTCAGGAGATACAGGGTGATTGGTGTAAAAATTTCACATAAATTTATCGGGTTTATCGAGTTCACAGATTTTGACAGTCGATGACCAAATGAACGTATTTTATGTCGTTTTCGTTTTTAAATTGTGCTACACCGGTGTAGCGAAAGCTACACTGAAACCGTACGTTTTTGCCAATTGCACTACACCAGTGCTACACTTTTTTTGCACCGATACCACTGATGTAGCACTCATCAAAAGTTTGGTGTTGCTCTGTGCAATGGAATCGTTTCTTGTAGTCAATAGTTACTGTTTATGTTTTCGTCATTTTTGTTCGTTTATTCATGCCTCAGTGTAGCACTGCACCGGTGTAGTGCAAATTAAAAACGAAAACGCCATTAGCTTTACCGGTATTCGATTTTCGATCCTGGGTGGTAACCAAAAATTTCTCTAAGATGACTACTGACTGATTTTCAAAAAATTCGAATCTAATGAAATGGTTGATTATCCGTTAGGCGAATATAACTTACTTCGGCTGCATCCATTTCCGGAATCCGTTTCCGAAAGTATTGGGAATAGATAAGCTAATAGAAAGTCAAAACGAATTTAATAAACGAAAATTCAATTAAAATAAACTTATGAAGCCATTCAAAATTTATGAATTTTATCCGATGCCGACTTCCAATTTCGAAATTACAGGGTGATGGGTTTTCAAATTAAAAAAAAAACATCTTCAAAGTTGGGCTCAAAACTATTTGAATTTATTTGTCATAAATAGTGCAAATCGCTTGGCTTCCCAGGATACGAACGAATGCTGCATGATGAGCTTCAAACCCGCGGCTTCGATGTCGAACTATGTTGGACGGGACAGAAGGTGTGGAAAAGTGGGCATCGAGCGGCTACCTTCTACCAGAGCTGTGTCACAACCGGTGTTCTTAGAACAGGATTTGTAGCGTTGGGCAAGATGCACCAGCGCGTGATTGGGTGGCAGCCAATCAGTGATAGGATGTGCGTTTTGAAGATCAAGGGTCGTTTCTTCAATTACAGCATCATCAATGTGCACTGCTCACATGAGACGAGACCCGATGACGAGAAGGAAGCATTTTACGCGCAGCTGGAACGAACCTACGACAGCTGTCCACGGCGGGATGTAAAACTCGTCATAGGCGACATGAATGCTCAGGTAGGCTGGGAGGCAATGCACAGGCCTGTGATCGGGCTGGAGAGCCTGCAGGCGGTAACAAACAACAACGGTCAACGATGCGTGAACTTTGCAGCATCACAAGGAATGGTAGTTCGAAGCACCTTCTTCCCTCGCAAAGATATACACAAAGCCACCTGCAGATCGCCTGATTAACATACGGAAAATCTAATCGACCACGTTCTCATCGACGGACGATTCTTTTCCGATGTCATCAATGTCCGCACTTACCGCAGTACCATCATTGATTCTGACCACTACCTTGTCGCGGTTTGTATGTGCTCAAAACTATCGACGGTGCACAACACTCGTCGCACAGGAACGCCGGGACTTAATCTCGAGCAGCTACGTAGCGTTCGTACTGCAGAGGAATACGCGCAACAACTGGAACTAGTACTACCAACGGAAGAGCAGCTTGGCGCGGCGACTCTTGAAGACGGCTGGAGAAATATAAGATCCGCCGTGAGTAGCACTGCTTCAACCGTACTAGGTACGAGGTTATCGAATCGAGGAAATGACTGGTTTGACGGCGAATGTCAGCAGTTGGTCGAAGAGAAGAATGTAGCAAGGGTGAGGATGCTGCAACACCGCACTAGAGTGAACGAAGAACGATTCAGACAGGCACGGAACAGACAGGACACGGTTTTCCGGAGGAAAAAACGCCACCAGGATGACCAAGATCGCAAAGCGATGGAACAGCTGGAATAACTGTAGAGGCTACAGGCCACAGGCCGAAATGTGCAGAGATACCAGTGGTAACCTTCTCACGAATGAACGTGAGGTGATCGACAGGTGAAAGCAGTACTATGGCGAGCATATGAATGGCGAAGCACAAGATACAGAGAACGACACAGGATTCAATCTGGGTGCAAGCTCAGCCGACGACAGATTCCCAGCACCTGATCTGTCGGAGATAAGTGAGGAGATCGTTAAGCTGAGGAACAACAAAGCCGCGGGCAATGACTAGTTACTAGACGAGCTGCTCAAACATGGAGGAGAGGTACTGGCTAGAGCGCTGCACTGGATGATTTCTAAGATGTGGGAGGAGGAGATTCTACCACAGGAATGGATGGATGGAGTGGTATGTCCCGTCAACAAAAAGGGCGATAAGCTAGACTGTTGCAATTACCGCACAATCACATTGCTTAACGCTGCGTACAAGGTACTCTCCCAAATCCTTTGCCGTCGACTATCACCAATAGCTAAGCAATTCGTTGGATCGTACCAAGCGGGATTTACTGGAGCCCGCGCCACTACGGACCACATATTCGCGATAAGACAAGTACTCCAGAAGTGTCGTGAATACAACGTACCCACGCATCACCTACAGTGTCCGCCATCTAACTTTTTTTTAACTAGCGGTTATTTCGACATTGGTAACCTTAATGTCACTTCTGATTTGACAGAAACTTAGTTTTATTCTTCCGCTGAACGAAAATGATTGTGTATACGCTTGAGGAACATTTTCATCAAGGCGGGTATGTTAATAAGCCAAATTGTCGCATCTGGGGGATGGAAAACCAGCACGTTATCATGGAAAAGTCGATGCATCTTCAGAGAATGGCGGTTTGGTGCGGATTTTGATCTGGCGGTATAATTGGGCCATTTTTCTTCGAAAATGAGGCAGGAACCACCGCCGCCACGGTCAATGGCGAGCGCTACCGCGCCATGATTAGCGGTTGGTTCTTCCCGTTACTTGAAGAGGAAGACTTGGTTCCAACGAGACGGCGCTCCGTACCACACAGCCAACACTACGAACGATCTTCTGCGCACAGTCTTCGAAGATCGAATTATCAGTCGAAATTCGGATATCGTTTGGCCGCCTCGGAGCTGCGATTTGACGGCGTTAGACTATTATCTTTGGGAGGCTGTCAAAGATAAGTGTTATGTGGCCAAGTCAGAGACAGAATCAGGAATCAGAACAAATTGGCTCAAATGGCACGTTCCCCTTGATATTTGGAGATTTGTGCCTTCAATTTGCTGCATACAATTGAAAATGTCCTAAAAATTTTACCGACCGTATGGCGTACTGCAAGGCCAGCCGAGGCAGCAATTTGAATGAAATTATATTTCTCAATTAACCGGAAGGATTGTACTTTAATATGACAAAATAAATTTTGAAATCGGATGAACCGTTTGTGTTTTATTGCATGTTAAAAAACAAGTTACATGGCGGACCCTGTATTTATTGATACGACACAATCGATTGAGAACAGCTATGGCAGATCATGCACGAATACGGTTTCCCGGATAAACTGACGCGATTGGTCAAAGCAACGATGGATAGAGCGATGTGCTACGTCCAAGTATCTGGGACGCTCTTGAGTCCCTTCGAATCTCGGAGAGGGCTACGGCAAGATGATGGACTCTCTTGTATCTTGTTCAATATTACCTTGGAAGGTGTGATTCGAAGAGCGAGGATCGACACGAGTGGCACGATCTTCCGAAAGTCCGTACAACTTTTTGGCTTCGCTGACGATATTGATATTGTAACACGCAACCTTGAGAAGATGACGGAAACCTACATCGGACTGAAAGCTGAAGCTAGGCGTATCGGACTGGCCATAAATGCATCGAAAACAAAATACATGAGAGGAAGAGGCTCTAGAGAAGAAACACTACGCCTCCCACCACGAATATTGATAGACGGTGACGATATCGAGGTGGTTGGCGAGTTCGTGTATTTGGGCTCACTGGTGACCGCCGATAATGATACCAGCAGAGAAATTTAGAGACGTATTTTGGCCGGGAATCGTGCGTACTTTGGACTCAGAAAAACCCTTCGATTGAGAAAAGTACCCCACCGCACGAAATTGACCTTCTACAAAACGCTCATTAGACCGGTTGTTCTCTATGGCCACGAGACCCGGACTATGTTGGCAGAGGACCAACGCACCCTTAGCGTTTTCGAAAGAAACTGCAGATGGAAGACGGAACGTGGAGACGGCGTTTGAATCACGAATTACAACAGCTGCTAGGAAAACTACCCATCGTACGGACAGCTAAAATCGGACGTCTACGGTGGGCTGGGCATGTCATAAGGATGTCGGACGACAGCCCAGTGAAAATGGTTCTTGAATCTAATCCGACTGGTACAAGAAGAAGAGGAGCGCAGCGAACAAGGTGGATCGATCAAGTGGAGGGTGATCTCAGAAGCATCCGTGCCTTGA
This sequence comes from Malaya genurostris, assembly GCF_030247185.1. Lineage (NCBI taxonomy): Eukaryota > Metazoa > Arthropoda > Insecta > Diptera > Culicidae > Malaya > Malaya genurostris. Next base: position 117,343,423 of record NC_080571.1, on the reverse strand, counting down.
GTGGCTGGCGACGAGCAGCCATGGACCGAGTTATGTGGAGACGTATTCTTGATACAGCAAAGGACACCCCAGGCCGATAGCTGTTAGGAAAGGTAAGGTACTCATAGACATACGAACTATTTTTGGTTATGCTGGTCATTGAATACCGTTTCTGGAAGTACCATAAATAATGACAAAAACTTTAAAGAGTAGCTCACTTCTACATCTCATGGAATGCTTAAACGATTGTCACACGTTTAGATTGAAGGGAATAATTGTAAGGTTTCATATAAATTCTATCTTCGATTCGTCTTGCAGTTTCAAAATTTTATCTACAATTCATTTGAAACGATGACGGGCATTAAAATAATTTCATGAAAACTGAACACAACGAAGAATACATGTTGATTGATAAAAAAAGGTATTATCTCACTTCTCAGGTGGATTAAACACGTTTTTGATAATTAATTTTAATTCAAATTGATCTCTCCATCCGTGCAAAAGAAACGGATTTACTTTACTCGAGAAGTGTGTAAAGTTTTATTTATATTGAAGTAGGTCGATCTAAATTTTATCACCTTTTCTGATGTCAACTACTGACACTGCTCGTAAGCACAAGTACTTACGCGAATTTCACGGGAATGCAAGATAAAACAATAACAATAACAGCTTAAAGATGAGCAACCTCGCAAACAAATCACACCCTCTGGAGGAAACAATTTACTTCAAGTTACTCAGGCTGGCTATCCATATTCCCTTGTTCAGTTCTCAATACATATTTTGCCCTGATGTTCCTACCCTTTTTGGATCAAATGCTATGCAATACAATGCATTGAATTAAAAATATATAAATAATTAAATATGGAATATGAAATCTCTAGAATAGCTTATACCATAACAATTAATAACAATACTATTCTAATAGAATTTCAACCCAATTTAATAACCATTCTGCGTCATTTGCTATAAATTTGTTAGAAACCAATTTCTAAGAACTTAGGAATTATGCAAGTCAATTCTCAAAAAAAAATCTGCCGCTCATTCACCAACCAAACCATTCTATTCTGTCGAATACCGCCCGGTCCGGTTGCGTTGTTTGCAATTTTTGTTCAACAACCATTCGAACCGGTCATGAACTTCCCACTCGAGTCTGAATTCGACTTGAATTCGGGCGACATAAATATTTTTCATGCCCCGGTAGCTCGATTCACGGTTATTAGCGATAAATCTTCACTAATGACCTATTCATCAACATTTTGGAGCTAACTCGTGTGTATTTATGGGAGCCGAGAAATGTGCGACCGAAAAAAAAACGAACGACACAAATGAAAGAAAGAGATTTAAAAACAAGTAGCGAACAAAGCGATAAAGACGAAAAATTTCGCTTCGCCAACCGCGTTTTGTAAAATTTACCGATTTCATCTTATTCCGTGCTAATTGAATTAAATTTACGACAAATGGTATTACACAGTTAAACAAAAAGCAAACTGACTTGTGACGGCGCGGGAGGTGAAGTTAGAAGGAAAACGCACACTTTCCGCAGGATTTTATATTTATTATGCCATCAATCATCGGACAGAGTGCTACTGTCTGACTGAATTCACATATTGGCTGCCATGTTTGTGTATTTATGTACACACTCACCGTTGGCAATATTTGCATTTCAAACGACGATGATATATTTCAAACTAGACGTGAAGAGCCCCGGGATTCTCAGCGCATTTGATTTAGGTGCATATGTTATGTATGAAGTTCGCTGTCTAGTGTTCTGCACGTAAAAACAAATCCGACTTTTAGCGCTGATTAATGTTATTGGAGCATAAATAATTTATGTGAAACTTTGACCATTAGCTGTGGTTTAAATTTTGAATTCTGAACGGCACACTCCGTTCGTTTGACTTCTGCCTTTAAGTGTTCCTATATCGTATGCCTGTGTTTACAATTTCTTTTTAACCTGAATGAGAATGTAAGCCTTTTTATTTCAAAGGGATTCTAACATTATTGTGGTATCAATTCAAGTGAAATTACACATTCCCTGTAGATAAATCCCCAAGTAAAATTACTTTTCAGCGTTGGATGTAAATTCCACGAAAAGAAATTCTTTCTTCGAACAATAACAGAATCTTGGTGGGGTGCTCATCCGGGAGACCTAATATCGTTTCGCTGCAAACTCTCATATTATTAAATTAAATCAACTATTCAAGATATATCCATATCCGTGACAGCATCCTTAATGTCACTTAGTCTACGCTTGATTTTTTTTTGTTTCGATTATAGAGGTTTTAACCTTAAGGTCATTCGCCTTTTCGGGCCAGAAAAATTTTCTAACCCTATGTACGGGGGTGGGAATCGATCCCAGGTGGGCTGTGTGAAAGGCATCGACTTACCCATCAAGCTATACCCGTCCCCTCTACGCTTGATTTCTTCGAAGTCGATTTTATTGTATTCCAGCACTTCTTCATAGGCATTCCGGAACTCCTTCATAGGGAAGGGGTGGAAAAAATGAATATTCGATTGAGGTGTGAAATATTTTATTTTTCCATAATGGAATGTAACAACAGTATTCTGTGCAATTAGTGAAAAGAAGGTAACAGATGTTGTTGGGCGGCCAGGGATCTCATCATGATCCAAGCTTGTACGACCACCTTTGAAGCGTTTATACCACTCGTATGCCTGTGTTTTTCCTAGACACGATTCACCAAAGGCCTTTTTTTAACATTTTCAACGTTTCGATTCCATTTGCAACACAAAATTTGATGCACGTACGTTGTTCTAAATTTCCATCCATTATAAAAATCGCCACACGAAAATTTTTCAACTTCTTTGTATAGACACCAAACAAAAACTAATCGTACGATATGCGTCAAAATTTGACAGAATGTGTATAAAAGTGTTGCCAACGTTGAGAGAATAAAAGTTTACCGATTGGACAAGCGCGGGAATTTTAAAATGAAAATTCCGGTTCTTTTTTGATCATAAGGTATAACATGATAATAATGTATATAGATTTTTATTAATATGTGAAAGATATTTCTATCCGATTTCCGAGGAGGAGTGAAACCAGTGACAACCAGTCTGGATGCGTGTAAACACGCATAAACAAGCTCATGCTTAAACGCACAACTTAAGAAAATTGTTGCGATTTTTATTTTGTTTACTTGTTGACAATTAACAATATTATAAAAAATCTAAGTGAAACTCGATGCAGGTTTTTCAGGCCTTTTCAGGGTAGTTTTAATTATTGAACATCCGAAAAATAAGCAAAAGTTCAACACATATTTGAGAAATGGAAAAATGTTTTCTAAACAAAATATGATAAAGTATTGTAAAAGTACAAACCTTTACGGAGAGATTCCATATTTCGACGTGTAAATAAATTGAGTTATCAAGATATTCTCATTGGAAAATAAATAGGATTTGGAAAATATTTTCCCATAAATATTGTAAAAGTTTGCTGCATTTAGTTGCATATTTCGCTTTGGCACAAGGTTTCCTTGGTAAAAAAGGTAAAATGATGTAAAACTTTTTCAGAAAAGAATAAACCTATGCATTATTTACTAGAAAAAGAATGAGATTCTATATTTTCCGCAATTATTTAAAACAAAGTATGCATAAAAAATAACTCGAAACTAGTTATGATTGGAAAACTAGGTTACCGAAATTCAATAACTAAGACTAACTTTGAAAAGACCTAAAAGAATAGTTCCATCGAGTTCGAGGTTTTTTTTATAGTATAGGGAGTATTTTTTCCTATAAATTTTGTAAAAATCAGCTGTATAAAGTTGCATATTTCGCTTCGGTGCAAGGTTTTATTACAGGTAAAAAAAAGGTAAAATGTACCTAACGAACGAACAAACCTATGCACTACCTTCAACAAAAATATGAGATTTTTTTGTTTTCTACAATTATTCCAAACAAAGTATGCATAACAAAAAAACTCGGAAAAAGCTATGAATAAAAGACAGATTTTAAAGAGGTTGCCATGAAAACGCTTTGTATATCTGAAACGGTGCGACCTAGACTTTTGGTCTATTTGACAAAGTTAATTTTTTTTCAACAGTTCTAAAACTTTGCAGAAGAAAAAAAATTCTATCTCTTCGGAAAAAAAGTCATGGTTTTATTTTTTGTCAAAGTAAGCCATTAACAATTACGGATAGAATCAAATTACGCGGTATATATTTGTAAATAATTTCTTGAAAGTAACTATTTGCATTAAAAGAACGGTTTGGCAGCAACTGATTTATGTCCACGTTTTTATTGATTCTAACCACTGTGCGACGCAACGAATGTTTTTGATTTTTGCTAACAAGAGTCTTAAATTATTTTTACGTTTCGTCTTTGACTCATCAGTGCAGAGCAGTTTAAATTGAACTGCTTAGTGCTAAACTCGGCAGTTCAATTTGAGCCGCTAAGCAGACGTAAAGTTTCTGTTACTTACAGAACACTTTTTGTTTTGCAACGAAGTGCAATGTCTTTTCTGACGTGCCGAACGAAAACGTGTTTTCGACTATTTCTGGCCGACTATTTCGTTCGGCACGTCAGAAAAGACATTGCACTTCGTTGCAAAACAAAAAGTGTTCTGTAAGTAACAGAAACTTTACGTCTGCTTAGCGGCTCAAATTGAACTGCCGAGTTTAGCACTAAGCAGTTCAATTTAAACTGCTCTGCACTGATGAGTCAAAGACGAAACGTAAAAATAATGAAATAGGTTATGTGCCCTAGCACAAAATTTGGCTAACCCCTAAATGAAGAGTCTTAAAGTTAAACGGATTGCAGCAACGACTTTTGATTTTTGAATTCATTTTTACACCGCGATCTTAACTGAAACGTAGCAAGCAATAAACTGTCAAAGTTAGGATTCGAACAGTGGCGTGACATGTGTCGACAAGTTAGGCCCGTATTCCAGCGAGTTGCGCTGCGGTACGCTCCGCACGTGCGGGTCATGATTGAAAAATTCACTGTTCCGAAAGTATTAATCTTTCCAATCTGAAACTTTGCCAAGATTGAGGTTCCTTTTATCTAAAAGATACTTTTATTCAGGCCTATTTGCGTACAAGCTTAAAGTGGCCGATTGAGCCGATTTTTTAAATAATTTTTTTCGTACTGGATCTCGTTGTCACCTTTTTTCTAGGGGGAGAGGAGTTTCCATTTCCTTCCTGTGAGGATAGAAGGGCACTTTGTTCGTGACTCGTCTCGTCATCCATAGTCGCATCGATGGTTGACTTTCGTCTTGAGTTCGTTGCTAGTTGCTGTAGATGCGCCTTGTTGTACATTGGTTGCAGTTGCTGGTTAGTTGGAGGGTAAGTTGTTAACTGCAGCTGGTGTACTTTGTTATATAGGGAATACTGATGGATTCGTTGAAGGGGATGCTTCATTGTTGTTGGTGGCTGACACAGGTGTACTGGGATTGCTTGGAGTTGGTGTGAAGGAAGCACCGTTGTCCTTTGGTGTAGTTGTCTCCTTGTTAAGTTTATCACATGGCTTACCGTAGTGAGCAGCTTTTTGACAATATTGACAATATTGACATGTCATAGGTAACAAGTGATTTGCACGGGATTCTTGTATCCTGACCGAAAGTCACGTAAGAAGGTATAGGCCTTTTCAAGCGCATGCGTAACAAACGTACGCCATTTAGAATACCGGGGAAAAAGTTCTTCCACTTTTCTTTTTCGATAGAGAGAATCTCTCCGCATTGGGACATAGTTTTGCGAATATAAGGATCGATGACGCTTGAGGGAAGATCATGCACACGCACTTCTATAGCACTATCTTCCATATATACTGGAATGTTGTACTTAATGTTTCGTGCTCCAAATTGTTATTGTCTTTTGCGAATTGAATTGAATCCAACTTTTTATAAAACTGGATGTAAAAAACATTATTTGTCTTGTTGCATTGAAGTAAATGCACACGTTTAATGTCAAGATGCATTTGCTCTTTAAGCAAACCTTCAAGTTCTCGTATTGAAGGTCGAATTTTGCACTGCCTCAAATCAACAATAATTGTATTCTTTCGTGTCGGCGGTAGCTTTTGTTCGTTTGATTCACTCATTTCGAGATCGTTCTATTGTTCACTACACAATACTGTACTAGGTTTCTTCCGTCCCGAACGTAAGCGGTTTTGTTTTATCGACTGACTTGGATGTGATGTGGAATCGGACTGTGAAGATTGAGTGAAACCCTTAAGACTTCTTTTTTCAACTACAAAACGAAAAAAATAGGCCCAAGTTCGAAATCTTATTTGTTTATTAATTTGTAACTTTTTCATGAAATAATATATAAAGGTTGTTTTATAGAATCGCATATTTGAAAGCTAAGGAAAAGACGCACATTTCATGTCATTCATGATTTTTTCTATATTCTTTTGTCTTTTACAGTATAGGTTGTTGAAAAAATGTTTTTTTTGTAAACGCGAAATTTCAAAAAAATCATATCTCGAAAATTCCAAGTACCATATTGAAATAAAAAAATACGTGTTGAATATTTTCGAGTTCTTTGCCGAAAAAAATAGTTATAAAAAAATTTTTTTGGGTGGCTGATCTTGCCTGGAATGCCCCATATATACATCACTGAGTGTAGTCATTTTCGTTAACTTCCAACTATTTTCAGCATCCAAAGCAAATCGCACTTCCCTCATTTGTCACATTTTATTGATATACATAAATCCCCCATTCCCGTGACGAGATTTGTAAATGACGCCTTATTAATTGAGCATGAACAAAAATGTTCGCTTAGAATAACATGTAAACATGTAGTGATACCATAACACTCAGATCAATCTGCTTGGACAGATTGTGCCTCCTTTTTGGCCAGATTATCGCAACGCCTTACTTTTTGATCTGCTATCCCCGCCCGCTCATAATATTCAACGACAGTGTCATGAAAACATAATTTCATGACGAGCTGACAAATTTTCCTTTGCGCTTCAAGGTCCATTGAACCCAAATACAGAATCAAACATTTCATTCTTCCTTCGGGCGAAGTATGCTTGCTTTTGCATATTCGTCGGCTGGATTCACCGGCCAAGAATCGCCCTCGATTACACTGTCATGATAGCGGACAATGTGCTTGTTTTTCGTTTTCAACCATCGCACACGCTGGAGAGAGGGAGAATTTTTTTTCCTCCAATGACAACAGCATCGAAGTTACCCCCTAAAACTTGAATCCGAATACTAATGCCGAGCTGGTCGATTCATTCTGGTGGAAAATCCAACCCCAATCGGAACATTTAACCTACTTTTCCGCTCCGTGAGATGGGATTCCAGTCTGCATCCGCATCCGCGTTTCGACTTAAGATACGATAAAAGGATATTTGGGGGAAATTTTGTTTTCCTGAGTTCCTGTATCATTTCTTGATTGCGTTAGATTCAACGGACTGATTTTGTTTTGTTTACTTCAATGAAATCTATCTTCAAATTTTTTTACCGTTATGTACAATTTATTTTATGCCGGGTTTCGGTGTTTCAATTATTTTTCAGGTTATAATTAAGGATATACCTCTGGCGATACTATTCCAGAACCGCTATTGAGAAGGAAATAATTTCAAATAGTGCCAGTTTTGAAGATTGTGAACGGCTGTATTTCGAGTTCATATCAATTCGATTGAGAAACATTTCTCCATTGAACGTAAGAACTCAGCTACCACGAATAACCGCTAGGACAATCGAATAAAACCTCAACTCAATTCCATTTAGGAGCTCCGATTTCCTCGTGTAGCTTTTTGTCCATGCTTTTCGGTCAATCACTCTGGAAAGAAGTTTGCTCAATGGGATCTCAGTGTACGACTGCGGTAATTGAAATACGCTGCAAAAATTCTTTGCACCATTACATTAAAGAAATGATGCCATTTTCTTCGATCCTTGTGTCCCACTTCGTTCGAATTCGTACAATCCGAAGTTCGTTCGCCAGCGGAAATAGTTTCGCAGTTTCTTTCTTTTTTTTTTTTGTGTCGCAATCAGAAAAGAAAGCTGTTCCGGATTCAAGTGAGTGGAAATTTGCTTCACGATGGTCGCTTATTTGCTTTTGTGTTGTGGAAATTGAAGTTACGAAGTACGAATTGGGCGCAAAATTTACGCTGCTGATTATTCTTTGAATGGACTCGACACATATTTGCTCTTTTGCGCCGTGATAACAGTCGTCACCACGGCGGAAATACTGTTAATTTATGGAACTTTTTATGAGACTCTAGGTGGGTAAAAGCAATAAACAACAGGTTGCTATGGTCTCTTGGCACCTTACAGTTTCGTGCTGAAAATGTCACGCTGTTTCGTTTGTTGGTTAGTAGTATCAGATTCAGTGAATGAATCACACCGCGAATTTCTTTCGTACTCGATTAGGCTGTGTGCCTAATAAAGATAATATATCAAGAATTTATTTCTGGTACCGAAGCTGACTTGCTTGTGTTTTAAGCATGCAGTTTTGTTCTGGCCTCCGTCCTTTATGTAAAATGAAACTACAGACGGATGTTTCATTTCCATTACACTATGTAACACTATTTAACACTATATATTATTGGATTGATCAATTTTATCTATTTTGAGCAGAAGTGCACACAACTATTTTCGTTGTTGTTACGGCTCGTCGCGTTTATCACTCAAAGCTACGGTGCTGTTGTTAACAAATGATACTCAAAAAGCAAAAATGATTATCGGAGTAAATAGAACGGCGAAGTCCGCATTGGTAATTTAATCTGAACCTCTTTGCACTGACGAATCGAAGAAGAGACGTAAAAATCTATAGTAATCCTGTCTCATATCGCTCATATTCTCATATATAATAATTAAATGTTCTTCAAAATATTTTATTTTTCACCTTGACCCTTTAATTTGCATCTAAGTTTGTGAGCATTCGACTTCCATGTTGATGATTTTGACTACAATTTCTGATACTTCTGAAATCGGAATTCAGAGACCGGTATTTTTTTTTACAAGGTGAAATGCATTTACGCACGGAGTGTGGGACTCTCCACAGGACTACCCAACTGTTGATTGGAACTAACCACTAAACCACCTTGGATTTCCAACTCTGCCTCCCCGGCACCACCGGTAGGTATTACTTCGGGGTGGAACGCTGTTGGTGCACCCTCCCCAGATTTATGCAGAACGGGGATCAGCATTCTGCTCTCGAGGGATAGATCAGTTGGATGACGAGGTCGGTCCAGTGATGCCGGCTGGAGTCTCGAGTTGCCATCTGCGTAGAGAAGCGGCTTTGGAGGCCCTACGGGCGTTCCGGTCTCCTCGCATGCTGTACCACTCCGCGTCTTCCTTCACTATCAGACCGATAGGCATCATACTACTCAGAGACCGGTATAACCGAAGCGCAATGCACAGCGGTCAATCCTTGGCTAGATGACAAAATTGGAAGATTGTTTAAACACTCCCTTTGGTTGTGAATACGATTTATTTTACCATAGGGTGCCTTTTCAAAATTTACCTCCTGAGAGAGTGACAAGTTTATGATCATGGATATCTCTTGTTGTATCTAACGTATCAAACTAATTTTTGCTACATGCCATCGGAAATATGATCATAGTTTCATGATAAAATTTTTGGTTGTAGGATATAAGCTGAAATAATTCAAAATTCAACTTTCCTGAAATGTTTAGTTTCAACGAGTATCAAAGAGGAAAACTCATGACGCGTGTTTGCCTTTCTCGTATTTTGAAAGCTCATAACTCAGTGATCTGTAGAAGGATTTATACAACCTAACTACCAATAGATCCGAAATTTTGTCGTCTATACGACTTACTTTAATATAGGGCGCTTTTTCAAAATGTATCCTCTGAGTGAGTGATAAGTTTTTGATCGTGAATATCTTTTGTTGTATCTAATGAATCAACATATTTTTTGCTACATGTCATCGGAAATATAATCACAATTTTATGATAAAATTTTCAGTTGTGTGGCATAATCTCAAATAATTCAAAATTAAACTTTTCTGAAACGTTTGGTATAAACGAGTATCAATGGGAATAATCCATAAGGCGCGTTTGTCTTTTTCGTAGTTAGAAAGCTCATAGCTCAGTGATCTGTGAAAGGTTTTATATACTCTAACTATCAATAGAATCGAAACTTCACTACTTAAACTTGTATATCAACAGCATTGAAGTATTTCAATAGTACACTATTGAAAAACCCCTCTCATTTGACCCATGTCAACACCAGCCAATCAGAACGCGTTCTGAGGAAGAGAACAAAATATCTGCTGCTGTACAACAAATCGTTCGAGATTGTTCCGAACCGTGCTTAATATCGTAGTGAATTCCACAATTTGGTCCTTCTGAAAGGCAGGAATGAATCCCGTACAGCATCCTGATAGTTTCTTTCAGTGAATTAAGCAAATCCGAAATGAAATAATTGACATTAATTTCTGTATGCGGCTATTTTGTAGCCGTTAGGACCGCCTATTAGTGAAATAGCTACAAACGAAATCGCGTAAAAAAAAACCTCTTAAGAAAAACTGGATCAGTTTGGATTCTGTCGCCACTGCGAGCAGATGTATTTTGTGTCGTTTGTGAAGCTAGTTTCGCTTCCGACAAGAGCGATTACGTCACAGCTGCTAGTCGTTTGCATTGGTGAAAAAACAACGAAAAGAGTGTCAGAGTGGAGGTGGAGAGCATCACACAAAATCAGCCGTTCTAATTGCTCTAAAAGTTTTCTTTAAGAACTATTAGGATTTCTTGCTCTCAAATTGAAAGTAAAAATCTTCAGTTTAGTGCAAATCTAGAACAGTTTGATTAGATTTGTGCACTTTTCGCTGTGTGAAATTCACAATAATCGAGATCAAGTGAAGCCTTCTTTGTTTTTGCGAAAATGTGAAAAAGGGGAATGCTTGCATAATTCATACAATTGATCAACTAATTGATATTCGGAAGTGTTAAGGAACATGTTAGTTGTTTTCGTAGTCACGACTACCAGTTATGTCTCTGACATTACCAACCCGCCTTTTTCAACTCAAACGTGTATTGCAACAACATTTGAGTGTTTTAAGAATACCCCATAGCTGATGATAGTTAGTAAAATTAAATGCACTGATTTCATGAGCGTGTATATGAAGTTGGATATGCAATCTGCTCTTTCATATGCTACTACGCTTGGAGGCACATTTATTGTTCTCGCATTTACTAGAAACAACAATATGGAAAGCCGTAGATATATTTCATTCTTTTCATATCATAGGCCTATTGTAGCGAATTAATATTTTATTCATTGGAAAATTTTAATCGGTTGCGAACGCTATACCTACGCCAACCATATCAGTATCCCATCAATGGACAACGGGTCAGCTTGGAAATAGATGACGGAAGTCAGCGGTATCCATTGAAATTCGAATTCAACTTGTCACTATCCAATACGAACGCTTTCATAAAAGTTTCTTTTCAGAACCACCATTATTTTATTATAAAGAACTATAAAAATTACTTCGTAATATTTTATTGTGTGTCAGAATGTTTGATGTAACTTATCCGTACTTTAGTATAGATGCGTCGTTTCAAATTCAAGTGGTGAAGAAGGGCAACGCATGCACATTTCACACAATAGGTCAACTAACTGATATTCAGAAGTGTAAAGTAGGCGTACCAGTTTTATTCGTATTCACACATCCAGTTATTTCTCTGATATTAACCACACGCCTTTCTATTTTTATGCTATTCGCACGGTCAAATTTGAAAATTGAACGCACAATAACTTTTTCCCTGTTAGAGTATTTTCTCTAATTATTTCACGAAACGAATGGAAGAAGGTGTAAGATGGTTGTTAATACCACGTTTATAACGAAAATATTGTTTAGCTAGCGAAAACATATGTCAAAACACGAAACATAAAAATCAACCGGATCTATAAATAGACCCTGTTACACGTTTACTAGCTTAAGTCTATGATAATCCATGAACGGAGACACATCAGATACGTAGGCCTCCATCTACGTCAAGACAATGGAACTACACCCTACATTGTTCAACTGGTATTTCAGTCAATGGCGAATATGTGGTTCCGTTCCTCAAGCCTAAACGCAGAACAACATTTAGTTCTTCTGTGTGCATATCTACTGTCGGACGTTCGCAATGTGAATTTCGCTTCAAACAAGAGCGATTGCATCATCCAGCTGCTAGTCGTTTGCATTGAAGGAAAAGAAAACGAAAAGTGGACAACGATGGGGAATATTATACAAAATCAGCCGTGCCAATGGCTCTAAATGTTATCTAAGGACCTATTAAGATTACTTCTTTTTCAAAAGATAAGATAATAATAATCCGTTCAGTGCATACCTAGATCAATTTGATTTGAAAAATATTCCGAACAGGGTTTAATTTCGTAGAGAATTCCACAATTTGATCCCCTCTCAATGCCAGAAATGAATCCCATACAGCATTTTGATTGTTTCTTTCAATAAAATATGAATTTACTAAATGCAATAATCGACATAAAAATTCTGCATGTTGCTATTTTTGTGGCCGTTAGGACAGCCCATTTGTAAAGAAGCTACAAAAGAAATCACGTAAAAAGAAAGCTCTTAACCAAAATTCGTTTAGTATTAAATCAATCGGCATTGTGAGCAGTTTGAGCATTACATGAAATCAGCCGTGCCAATGGCTCTAAATGTTATCTAAAGAACTATTAAGATTACTTCTTTGCAGACATAATCAGTTTAGTTTTATTTCTAGAATAATTTGCTTAGCTTTGTGCACTTTTCACTGTATGAAATTAGCACCAAACTAGCGCAAATAACGCCAGTATTTACCTGCATGGCATTCGGGAAAAATGTTCCGAACAGTGTTTAATGTCGTACAGAATTCCACAATTTGGTCCTTCTGAAAGACGTAAATGAATCCTGTGTTACATTTTGATAGTTTCATTCACTCAAATATTGGGAGGTTTAAAATATTGAAATATATAAGCGATTGTTCCACTTGTGTTACGATTATATTAATGTAACGCTCAAACTAACAAATGACTTGGAGGCGCCCTACTTTTTGCAATACAAACTCCAAAGCCATGGTCCTTTTCAGGATCCCAAAAGTAACGTAAAGTACATATTTAGAAAACTGTCGCATATCACTGCCCTACTTCCTAGAATACAAACGCAATCTTTTGAATCCAAATGGTCTATCAAACCAGTTACTATCTATCAGTTACACATCTCGAATGCAGTCCTACGTCAATACGGTTATATCTCTGGCATCACCTGCTTCAAGTTTTTTTTTTGCATTTTTTCGAATAGAAGCAAGAAGGCCTCAACAGTCGCTCAAATTGGCACCCGACAAAAAGTTGTGTGAAATACAGTGTAAAGCAAAAATGTTCAGTTTAAATTGGTGAAATATTTTCGTGGTAGGATGAGATTACAGTTTGATTAAAAAAAAATCCTTCTTAATCCATTTAGTGTTATGATAATGCCTTTCTCTTAATTCAAACATTTGCAAAATTTTATCCTCTGCCATAAGTATTGTAAGCTCAACAAATTACCTAATAGTAGTATTCAAACGAGTCTAAGTCTTTCGAAGTCGATTCTGTCATTTAATTTTCGAGCTTGATAAATTGTTCAATAGTGGCTTTCAAACGAGCCTAACCTTGTTGAAACCGGTTCAACCATCTTCAGAAAAAATTGAATGGTAATAAGTCTTTTCTGATCACGTCGAGTTGTGTCGAATGGTATATAACACTATGGATATCCGGAGCTCTGATTAAAAGTCGGTTTCTCCAGTAATTCTATAACCAAGGGCACAATGAAACCAGGGTAGCCGCAAAAGTTAGGATAAATTTTACGCTTTCGAATGAGCGTAGGTTGATTTAGCGCAAGTTCTTTACCCTGACATAATTGCCTTAAAATTTAATTGCCCAATTCCAAATATCAATAGTTGGTTTGACTGTGCATGTTCGAAAATATGTTTATTGAAAAAATTTCACCGTATCGTTATATCTATCCCATCTTACGACTTTTGGCATACACGGGCAGAATTTCAGTTCTCTAAATGAGCAAAATAAGTCAAGATTTCTGGAAAAAGAGCATTTTTCACGATATGACAACACACCTTGATAAAAAGTCCTCTGATCAAGAACCACTTATACTTATTTTGCTGAAATTTTTGGGGTAACGCATCTCACTTAATCGATAGACATATTTCTGTCAAACAGGTCTAAACTTAAACAATGTCTTAAATTATACAGGGTCCGCCATGTAACTTTTTTTACACATGCAATAAAACATAAACGGTTAATCTGATTTCAAAATATTAGAGTACAATTCTTCCGGTTAATTGTGGAATATAATTTCATTCAAATGGCTGCCTCGGCTGGCCTTGCAGTACGCCATACGGTCGGTCCAGTTTTATAGTACATTTTTGATTGTATGCAGCTTTATTTCAGCTATGGCTGCACGAGTTGTCCTTCAAGGCTTGAATTGTCTCTGACTTGGCCACATAACACTTATCTTTGACAGCCTCCCAAAGATAATAGTCTAACGGCGTCAAATCACAGCTCCGAGGCGGCCAAACGATATCCGAATTTCGACTGATAATTCGATCTTCGAAAACTGTGCGCAGAAGATCGTTCGTAGCGTTGGCTGTGTGGCCGCTTCTCCATGAATCTCCACAATCTATCATACCATCACATAATTCTGCATTCTGCATAACATTGACTAGCAGAGTAAACTGGAACATGTAGTAATATGATCATCGAACTTGATCAATAATCCAATAGTCGCTTTCAAATAAGACTAAACTTATTGAAATCGGTTAAGCCATTCAGTAATAGCCGTTCAACAGAGAAGGTTGTGTATAGAAGCGTACAGTTTAATAACGCTGGTTGGTTTACACGCGTTAAATACGACAACGGTTGAACTACAGGTAGAAACCTGTTGGCAGCAGCCGTTAAAACGTATAGTCGTGCTGCATAAGAGAGCCCTAGCGCTGGGCCAAGCTGGTGAAGGAAACATCAAAGGGCGTTTCCCAAACTCTACCCAGGCCGCAATATACAGCCACAAGTGCTGAGCAGGAGAGTGCAAAGGCACATCGAAGAGGAAGAGTGCAAAGGCACATAGAAGCAGGAGAGTGCAAAGACACACCGGTGCGAAGGCACTTCGGTGCAGAAGCATATCGGTGCGGAGCACTAGGAAGAAGGAGACAAGACAACTCGGTCTTTCCACTGCCATACAACACGCAGGTATACACCGGTGACCTGCGCTGGTTACAGCTGGCGAAGACGAAAGCAAATCGGAATTCGAGTGGTGCTGGATGTCAGGTAGCAGTAGCATCACATCATATTCTATCGCTACAGTGAGCTTCAGCATTGTATCAACGTCCAGATACATCCAACAAGAACATCTAGAGCAACGAGGATCTACACGGCAGTGCAACGGAGATAGACAACAATTTCAAGGTAGAAGTTTTTTCTTTTCCTTTTGATTGAGTACTGTGTGGTGTTGGTTTCAAATTTTATTTTAAAGTTTAGTTAAAAATTTTAATGTAATGGATGAATCCATGGACGTAAATCCTAGCATGAATCCGATACCCCCACGAACGAAAAAATATCAGGAGAGCTCTTCTGGGCCTTGGATAGTCTTTTTTAGACGTATATCAAAGCCATTAAACATTTTTCAAATTAATAAAGGTTTGACATCACGATACTCTTCAATCAAAGAGATCATAAAAGTAAATAACGATAAAATTCGTGTTGTGGTAAATAATTTGAAACACGCGAATGATATTGTCTCTTCGGAACATTTCAATAAAGAGTATAAAGTTTACATACCCTCCAAAGATGTCGAAATTGACGGTGTTGTTACCGAAGCGAGTCTTTCGGTAGATGATTTACTCAAGCATGGTGTTGGTCGTTTCAAGAACTCTATGCTTGAGGGTGTGAAAATACTGGAGTGCAAACAACTGTACTCAGTAGTTCATGAAGAGGAAAAAAAAGTTTATCGCCCATCAGACTCGTTTCGAGTGACATTTGCCGGGTCTGCGTTGCCGTCCCATGTCTATGTCGATAAAATTCGCCTCCCTGTTCGGCTTTTTGTTCCAAATGTAATGAATTGTACGAACTGCAAAAAATTCGGCCACACAGCTACTTACTGTAGTAATAAACCAAAATGTATTAAGTGTGAAGGGCCTCATAAAGATAATGATTGCAACAAGGAAATTGAAAAATGTATTTATTGTGGGAATAGTCCTCATGATGATATTTCAGTATGCACTGCATTTAAAGTGCACAAAGACAAAATTAAGCTTTCTTTAAAAGCACGGTCTAAGCGCACATATGCAGAAATGCTTAAAACGGTCATTGATGTCCCCCCTTTGGAAACCGAAAACGGGTTTTCAAATCTAGAGGAACCAGAGGACTCTGACTCTGACGAAAATAGTGAAGGTAATTCGTTTATCACTACCCAAGGGTCAGTTAAGAGAAAGAAGTCTTCCTCCAAATTACCAAAAAAGACACCTAAAATTTCATCTTCAAAAAAAGATCCCCGTGTTAAACAAAAAAAGTCAAAACCAAAGACTGTGCCTCCTGGTTTGTCAAATTCACAAACCAATCCAGGATCTAGTACAGAAAAAGATAATAATCCAGTGGGCTCCATTTCACAGCCACCAACAGGATTACTGAAGTTTCGGAAATTGTTGAATGGATTTTCTCAGCATTCAATATATCTGAACCCTTAAAGACCCTCATAATGGCATTCCTTCCAATAGCTAGAACCTTTTTGAAGCAGTTATCAGCTCAATGGCCAATTGTCTCAGGTTTTGTATCTTTTGATGGATAATTTATCACCCGTCGCAAATGATACAATCACTGTCCTGCAGTGGAATTGTCGAAGCATCATGCCAAAACTTGATTCATTTAAAATATTATTGCATAGTCAAAAATGTGATGTATTTGCTTTATGCGAAACATGGCTTACTTCAAACATAGCTTTAAATTTTAATGATTTTAACATTATACGTCTCGATAGAGACTCTCCGTATGGTGGAGTGCTTTTGGGAATTAAGAAATGCTATTCCTTTTATAGATTAAACATCCCTTCAACTTCTAGTATAGAAGTTGTTGCTTGCCAAATAAACATTAAAGGCAAAGATATTTGCATAGCTTCGGTTTATATTCCTCCAAAAGCACAAGTTGGACAGCAACAGCTTAATGAAATGGTTGAAGCCCTTCCTGCACCACGATTGATTCTGGGGGATTTAAATTCGCACGGAATGATGTGGGGTTCCGTTTACAATGATAGCAGATCATCTTTAATACAAAACATTTGTGACAATTTTAGCATGACGGTATTAAATATGGGTAGCATGACACGGATCCCAAGACCTCCGGCACGCCCAAGTGCATTAGATCTATCTCTTTGCTCAACATCAATTCGACTAGATTGCACCTGGAAAATACTGCCTGATTTACACGGTAGCGATCATTTACCAATCATCATCTCAATTAGCTGTAACAAATGTATTGCTAATTCAGCTAGTATTCCATATGATTTGACAAAAAATATCGACTGGATTAAATACCAAAGTAGAATCTCTAGTATTTTGAATTCAATGGAAGAGCTCCCTCCACTTGAAGAATATGACTTCCTCATTTGTTCGATTCTGGAGGCAGCAGAACAATCCCAAACTAAACGCTTTCCTGGGCCAACGACTAACAGAAGGCCTCCCAACCCCTGGTGGGACAAAGAGTGCTCAGAGGCTAAACTCGCAAAACAAAATGCTTGCAAGACGTTTCTAAAACGGGGAGGAGGAACTCCTCAGAATTTTGAAAAACTTATGGTTTTAGAAACCAAGTACAAGAGCATACTTCGAGCCAAAAAATGTAGCTATTGGAGACATTTTGTCGAAGGTTTGTCAAGAGATACCTCAATGAGCACTCTTTGGAACACGGCCAGACGAATGAGGAATCGTACCGTGGGCAATGAGAGTGATGAATACTCGAACCGATGGATATTTGACTTTGCTAGGAAAGTTTGCCCAGATTCTGTTCCTACGCAGAGCATTATACGGGAATCTCCTCCAAATAATGGTTTTATTAATAACCCATTTTCAATGATGGAATTTTCTATAGCACTCTTGTCTTGTAACAATAACGCTCCAGGGTTGGACAGAATTAAATTCAACTTGGTGAAGAATCTGCCCAACCTCGCAAAAAGACGTTTGTTGGAATTGTTCAACAAGTTTCTTGAGCAAAATATTGTTCCACCTGACTGGAGACAAGTGAAAGTTATCGCCATTCAAAAACCGGGGAAACCAGCTTCCAATCACAACTCATATAGACCCATTGCGATGTTGTCCTGCATCAGAAAATTGTTCGAAAAAATTATTCTACGACGTCTCGACACTTGGGTCGAGACGAACGGTTTGTTGTCAGATACTCAGTTTGGCTTCCGTAGAAATAAAGGGACGAATGATTGCCTTGCATTACTTTCGTCTGACATCCAAATTGCCTTCGCTCAAAAGCAACAAATGGCATCTGTATTTTTAGACATTAAAGGAGCATTTGATTCAGTTTCCATTGATGTTCTTTCAGACAAGCTTCACCAAAATGGACTCCCAGCGGTTATAAATAATTATTTGCACAACCTTTTGTCAGAGAAACACATGCATTTTTCACATGGCGATTTGGCAACACTCAGAAATAGTTACATGGGTCTCCCGCAAGGCTCATGCCTCAGTCCGCTCCTCTATAATTTTTACGTAAATGACATTGACAGCTGTCTAGTAAACCCATGTACACTAAGACAATTGGCAGATGATGGCGTGGTTTCAGTTACTGGACCCAAAGCTATTGATCTGCATAAACCATTGCAAGATACCTTAGATAACTTGTCCGATTGGGCTGTTCATCTTGGTATCGAATTCTCTGCGGAGAAAACAGAGTTAGTCGTCTTTTCAAGAAAGCATGATCCCGCGCAGCTTCAGCTCCATATGATGGGAAGAATGATCCAACAGGTTTTAACTTTTAAATACCTCGGGGTGTGGTTCGATTCCAAATGCACGTGGGGAGGACACATTAGGTTTCTGATAACAAAATGCCAACAAAGAGTAAATTTTCTTCGAACAATAACAGGATCTTGGTGGGGTGCTCATCCGGAAGATCTAATAAAATTGTATCAGACAACGATACTTTCAGTGATGGAATATGGATGCGTTTGCTTTCGTTCCGCTGCAAACTCTCATATTATCAAACTGGAGCGAATTCAGTATCGTTGTTTGCGAATTGCTTTAGGGTGCATGCATTCGACACATACAATGAGTCTTGAAGTTCTGGCGGGAGTTCTTCCATTAAAAGATCGATTTTGGGAGCTTTCATCACGCCTGCTAATAAGATGTGAGGTGCTGAATCCCATGGTAATTAATAATTTCGAACGACTAGTCGAGCTTCGATCTCAAACAAAATTCATGACAGTATATTTTAACCATATGTCACAGGAAATCAACCCTTCAAGATATATTCCTATCCGTGTCAGCCTCCTAAATGTCCCTGACTCAACTTTATTTTTCGATACATCCATGCAGCGCGAAGTGCGTGGAATCCCGGATCATCTACGTTCGACGGAAATCCCAAAAATATTTTCAAGTAAGTTCAGGCATATTGACTCTGAGAAAATGTTTTACACGGACGGATCGCGAATTGAAGAAGCGACAGGGTTTGGTATGTTCAACAATAATGTTTCGGCCTCATTTAGGCTTCAAGAACCTGCATCTGTTTATATAGCAGAGCTAGCAGCAGTTCAATATAGTTTGAGTGTAATCGTCACATTAATTCCAAACCATTATTTCCTCTTTACAGATAGTCTGAGTGCAATTGAAGCCATTCGCTCAAACATGACTGGCAAGACTGAACCGTTTTTCCTGGGCAAAATAAAACAGTGCCTGAACGACATATTGAACAATAATTATCTAATCACTATAGTCTGGGTCCCGGCTCATTGCTCCATTCCTGGCAATGAAAGAACCGATATTTTAGCCAAACGTGGTGCTATTGAGGGTGAAATTTATGAGAGACCAATTGCTTTCAACGAATTCTATAGCTCGTCTCGCCAAAGAACACTTGCCAGCTGCCAAGCTTCTTGGGATAAAGATGATCTGGGTCGGTGGATGCACTCAATTATTCCGAAAATATCGACAAAGGCATGGTTCAGGGGACTGGATGTGAGTAGAGATTTCATTCGTGTGATGTCTAGACTCATGTCCAATCACTACACGTTAGATGCACATCTCCTTCGAATTGGGCTCTCCGAGACTAATCATTGTGCTTGTGGCGAAGGTTATCGAGATATTGATCATGTCGTTTGGACATGCGTGGAGTATCGTGATGTCAGATCTCAACTAATAAATTCTTTGCGTACCCAAGGTAGACTATCCAATATCCCAGTTCGAGACATTCTTGCTTGTCGTGACCTTTCATACATGAAACTTATTTATCATTTCATAAAGAAAACTGGAGTTTCAATTTAATAAAGGCCCCTTTCAAGACTTAGTTCTGATCCCAGCTGCGTCCATGAGTTCAACCAATAGCTAAATTAGAATAAAAATAATGTAATGATACAAACAAACTCGAAACAGTTTATGAAATTATTAACAAAATGTCTGAAAATAACAGCTTATTTTATAATTTATAGAAGTTAATCGTTTGGTTCAAATAATATTTCCGAGTAGATTTCATAATTAATGACGAGTTACCTAAGATGATATTTAAGTAATAAGAGAATATGTTTTAATAAATGCAAAACGTTGTGACTATGTTAGAATTAAATTAGGATAAGAATATTATGTAAAAGTGATGCTACGGCGAAGAAAAACTTATGTAAACTGCCTTAAGAAATAAACGTATTTATGAAAAAAAAATCGGTTAAGCTATCTCCGAGAAAAGTCAGCTTATAGAAAAAGTCGGGTGGGTAATGTCAGAGATATAACTGGTGGATACGAACAAAGGAGCATGGAATTATGAAAAAAGATTATTTATTCGTATTACCGTTCACCAGTTATTTTTCTGAAGTTATACACTACCCTTTGTTGTAGATTGACGTTTACTAAAAATTTAGAAGATTTTTTCCTGATTTCTTCATTGTGGTTCAAAATGATCGTTTGAAGTTTTGAACACACTATAACCTATAGTTCCGGAACCGGAAGTAGGATCCGAATGAAATTCGACAGCAGTATATAGAGCCAAGAATTTGAAATTTTAATCAGTCATCACTGTAAAAATAGAATGTGTTTCGTTTTGAAATATTTGAACTGGTGCTTCCGGATCAGGGAATTGGGGTTGTTTGACCATCAATGGACATAACTTTAAAAAGAAACAGTTTTGAAACAAATTTTAAATAAATTTTCTCGTTTTTTCTACGCCGCTTATGAATCTCGGAGGTTTTTGACTTCTTTTTTCGGTATTTTAGGAACCGGGAACTAATAGCCGATATCTCCTGAATCAATTTTATACGAGTAGTTTGAAAGATTTTTTTCGTTTTTATCTTGTTATTTTTAAAAACACGCTCTTGAAATAAATACTTTTCTACTCATCACTAAGTAAATTCGGAACCTGTAGTAGTATCCAAATAAAAGTCAGTAGTGTTATACGATTATGTGAGACCTTTCATTTGAATCTATGTTTGTAAAAATCGGTTCAACCATCTACAAACACATAGAGTGCTTATTTTTTGCAATTTTTCGCGCATTTCACCCTGTAACTCTAAAACCGGCTGTCAGATCTGGATAAAATTTATAGGCATTCTATGGGAAAGCATGGCATTTCAAATGAATCTTGGATTGTGAAAATCGGTTCTGTCATCTCCGAGAAAATTAGGTGCATATTTTGTTATCATTTTTTCGCACATATCATCCTGTGATTCCGGAATCAGAAGTCCGACCAAAATAACACTCAGTAGAATTCTATGGGATAATAAGACCTTTCATATGAATTTAAGTTGGTGAAAATCGATCCAGCCTGCTCGGAGAAAATCAAGTGCATATTTTTTGCACATGCTCACACACATACATTTTGCGATCTTGACTAGCTGGAGACGGGAATAGTGTGATGGGTTAGTCGATGTCTTTCACGCAGCCCACCTTTATACAAAAGAAATCTCGACTAGCTGAGTGATGTCCCGGGTTGGCGGTTCAATGCATAGGGCGCTGGTCTTACAAACCAGTTGTCGTATGTTCGAGCCCCGACATGGAAGGATTCGTAGTGTCAGTAGAATTGTAGCACCAGCCATGCACTGGTTCTGTACACACCGAATCGGCTGCGAAGTCTGTTGAAACAGAAGGTCAAATTCCACTACAGGAATGTAATACCAAGGCTTTGCTTGAGTCGAATGGTATATGATCCTCGGCCTTCGGGTTTAGGTTCAAAAGTCAGATTTCACAGTTATTACATAGCCTCTCTATATGAGGTCGGTAAAATTTGAACCTCCTGAAGATATGCGAAGCACGATATCCATTAAAGCATTGCTGCATATTCATCCAGGTTACGATGCAAATGTCGCTCTTCAAACCGCTGGAAAAAATAGCTTGCCATACGAGATAGCGATCTTCGAAATGTGTTATTGTGTTCGAGAAGATCTGACTCCTTTGTTCAATTGCCCTATAATAAATCAGTTCTGTTAGCTATTTGAAATATGTATTGACGCATTTTTTGCTTGTACTAATTTTAAGTAACCACCGTTTTGTGATTTTGTTTTTGTTTTTTTGCTTGTTGTCATGATTTGGAGTATCCACTTTTTTACGATCCTATTTGGCATTCACTAGGGCTTCGGTTTTCGATTTTCCTATGATTCAGTATCCTGGACGGCCGACAAACTTTTTACGAATATTTTTATTACATTGGTGACAATTAATTTGGCCATATTCATCAAGTTCACCAACTTGGCTGGCGAGTAGCTCGGATTTTCACAATACTCGAGCAAAATTTTGATCCGTTGCTTGGAAACCATTTTAAAACTCACGAAAAAGCGTCAAATCAGTATGATGCTACACATCTTTACCATGGGGGATGAGCCGGTTTGTTTTATGTCAATCAGGTATCATATAGAAGACCAATCATTACACCCTGCTAGATCTGAAATAGTAGGGCTATTGTACCAATAGTCATCTCAGTCGCCATATTATTTTGCCGATCACCCGACTTTCAATCAACGAATTGTAATAAAATCGAATACAATATCTTCATTACTGCTTCAGCTCTGAAAAGCAATACCACAAAAAAAATACTTCGAAAATTGCTCAACGAAATGCTGCTGCGAAAAATCAAATCGAATGCACCTATTTTCATCTTATCCGTAAGGTAACTCTATCGAACAGCGCCAGCAGACTCAAACTAATGGTTTTCGTATATGAGAGTACTGGAGCCGTTACCCTATCACTAAGTAGCCGAACAAGTAAAAACACCATTCCGTAGAATGAGGTAGGATTTCATAAATTGGTTCGTCGCACTGGCGACCGATCCATCATTCTCATATTACCCACCGAATAGTATTGACTGGACTGGTTCTTAACCGGAACTAAATTCATCTCATGGGAAAAAAGAAAAAATGGAAAGTGGAGCCCGCGTTGTCACATTACAAACCGAATATAGTAATTTTAGACTCGTCGACTTCTCCTGTGCCGGGGTCGAATGGTGCTCATTTTTGTTTGTGCGATGCTGCACTTTTCTTCTTCAACGATTCATAAATTTTTGATTTAGTGCTTTCGCCAGTACCAGGGAATGCTTTTACAAATATAATCTTCCGCGACGGACACACCGAACGTTGGTCTGTCGCGGGAGAGCTTGTCTCTGTTTCCGTATTTATGCAGTATTTATAGAGTTTCTGGTAAGAATAAAAACATATATATCATCCCAAGAATGGAAGAGAGTCTCGCTATTTTTTTTCTTTACTTTCAATTTAAGTCGCTTTGAGTTTGTGATTGCTATTTTATTTTATCACGTTCTGTTCTAAGCTTTTCCCATCCGTAAGACATATATTCTTGTAGATATAGAAACTGATACGTCTGCTGACAGACGGAATAGATTTCTTTGTATCGGTCTTTTTAATTGCTAGTCAGATCCGTCAGTTTCGATACTACGCGACAGTGACGGCGATGTGGAATGTGCTCATCTGCAGTGCATTGAAACCAATTATGGTCACACGTATTCCAACTGCATAAGTGTTATTCGATGTGACATGATGCACATGTATTTAATTACTTTAGCGATCGAGTTTAATGCAGTGCGAAATGATGCGTGGACAGCAGAAGCGATTTTTTTAAACGTGTTTGTAATTAAAAATGAGCGGAACCGCTATTGTGCATTAATTTTTAAACAACCTCCGAGCTGGGAGTTACATTTGAATACTAATTTTCTGTTTTCTAATCTCACAAATCAGATTCGAAGTGTCGGTAAATATTATGACAAAACGTGATAAAAATCGGCATGTTAGACTGATGTGTTTTACATTTAGTTTCGCCGCTTAAATTGCGGCGATTACATTGTTTTACATTTGATTTTGACACTTAAATTGCGAGTGCAAATCATTTCAAATGTTACTTAAATGGAATCATATTAAAACCAGTTTATATTACACTCAAATTTCATCAATCAGTCAGTAGATGTTTTTTAAATGTATTACACCTGATGTTTAATAGGCTTAACATTTGCAGTTCAATTGTTAGAAAATTACATTAAAGTGGTAAAAATGCTTAGATTTCTACAGGTTTCAGACTTCATTATCATGCAGGATATATTTTCATATTGAAATGCCATCAATTAGATATTAGGTTTCAAATAACATGTATAAAATAATTTATTCCAATGAAATAATTTATTTAGAGCAGTATAGTTGTCGCCGATTGACTAATGAAATCCTTACTGTGCATGAAATTAATGATGTTTGACGATCCACAATTCCATTCACTGAAAACACAAACACATCTTATAAGTCACGTAAATAAAAAAGAACAGTACTTGGATTGGATTCACAAAAGATTAACAAGCAAGTTTACTTTCTTTTCCTATTGTTGTGACTCGATCACGAACATTTTCAATAATTTCCCAGTATCACTCGATAATTTCTGGTTTTGTTCCATTTACAAAGAGATGTTAGGAAAACGTGGAAAATGTTAAGAAATTAATAGATTTGTAGCCATTTTGTTCAACACTTTTTGGTTATATGCGTGACCAGTGTTGGTGATTGCCGATAATTTGGCAGAAGCTGCTCGATATTCATCTATATTGGATCAGGGTCATGTCGCCGAAAGCCATTTCGCCGAAAGCCGTTTCGCCGAAAGTCGTTTCGCCGAAAGGGTCATTTCGCCGAATGTCATTTCGCCGAATGGGCCATTTCGCCGAATGTCATTTCGCCGAGAGCCATTTCGCCGAAAGCCATTTCGCTGAAAGGGTCATTTCGCTGTTTCCTGCAAATGTCTTAAAATCGTAATGGGAATCGATTTAAAATAAAACCAATCTTGGCTTCGGTTATGTGGCTGCGCCACATCAGTTATACGGGAAGAATAATAACACAAAAAAATAATTTGATGTATTCGAAATTACCCTTTCGGCGAAATGACCCTTTCGGCGAAACGACCCTTTCGGCGAAACGACTTTCGGCGAAATGACCTATTCGGCGAAACGACTTTCGACGAAATCGCATTCGGCGAAATCGCATTCGGCGAAACGACTTTCGGCGAAATGGCTTTCGGCGCAATGACCCGCTCCCATCTATATTGTATACAACATTTTCAATCCGGTAGAAGATGCTACCAGAACTCGTGTCTCTCAATGCATGAACCGCGAGAGAATTTCTCAACTTTTCTTCTCTCTACTTCATACTCTGAGTATTTCGCTCTCGCACTGCTGTCTATTCTATTTAAAATGAACCATGCCGGTTTTTTGTTGCTGCGATGATATCCGTCTCTCTTTGATGGCAATGATTGAATCGTGTGAAGAGTTGCTTGTGAACGTTCTTTGATACGACAAAATCCATTCTTGTACGTAACAATATTGCACAATTGTCTGAGAATGTAAAGATTATTGAGGAAACATATGACGACACTTCATCGTCATTTAGAGTGAGAATGCAAAAAAGCGAGAAGACAAAAAGTTGCGCGGACCATGAAAAATTGGAACGCTAATTTTGACTGACTATCACTCTTATTCTGAACTAGTAGAATTACCCGGCGTTGATCGGAAATGTTTCATGAAAGCAAGGTCGCAAAAAAAATCTAGAAATTGTTCTGCCTCTTGAAATACTCTGAATGTAGAGAAATTTAGCAGGTAACCCGATTGAACAACACATAACACAACACATGTCCAGGCTGCTCACGGCTAGTGTCTTATCCCAGATCTCACAATAACCATAATTCTCACTGCATTCTCGTCAAATCGGGTCAGTTTCATGTTTTTCGTAAAATTCGCACAATTTTACCTTACACGTCCCATGTTTGAGGCATTTGCTACACTACCTTCACATTAAAATAACCTAACAATCTCCTTTGAAATAGTAGTAGTATTATATGACGCCCTTTGACGAAGGAATAGACACAGAAATTAGTAATGTAAGTATTCCAGAATTCTCAAAAACTTCTTCGCTTCATAGACAAAATGTGACTGAAATTTTGGTCTATTGCCAAAATTTCAACCGCATGAAAAGTCCGGCCAAAATGAAAGAAGTTCATCAAAATTTAATAACCTCCTCTTTCGACGTAATCTTTGGAACTGAAAGCAGCTGGGATGAAAGTGTTAGCAGCGAAGAAGTATTTGGAAATAATTTTAACGTATTCCGGCACGACCGAAATTTATCTCTCTGTCAGAAAAAAATCTGGAGGTGGAGTCCTCATAGCCATAAACTCTTGCTTTACTTCTGAAGAAATTATTACTCCTAAATATAAAGAATTTGAGCATGTATGAACCAAAGTCTCAATATTGGGAGAAGAATATATTTACTGCTCTGTCTACTTCCCACCCGAAAATGCGAAAAATTTCAATCTTTAGACACAATTATTTCGTATGTGGAACCTGAAGTAAAGCTTTATATTTTTGGCGACTTCAATCAACGTAATGCGGACTTCATTTCTGACATTGAAAATGAATCAATCTTACTTCCAGTCGTAGGAGAAAACGAAACATCGCACTACTTTTTCGACAAAATTTCTATATTTGGCCTACATCAAGTAAACTCCGTAAAAAATCAACAAAACGCATATTTAGACCTTCTCTTCACAAATTGCACAGAAGACTTTTGTGTGATTGCATCAAACCTGCCATTATGGAAAAATGAAGCATTTCACACCGCAATTGAATATTCATTATTTACACACAATGCATCGCTTCCCTACGACTTGGAATATGAGGAAGTAAGTATAGTAAATTGGCGGAACATACTGAGTACAGAAGGAAATGTCGACGTCGAAGTAAACAAATTCTACCACATTATAAACAAAATATTAGTCGAAACTTTGCCTATGAAAAGAAGAAGAAAAAATCATAACGACAAATTACCTGTATGGTTCAATTCACAACTAAAACATTTGAAAAATAGAAAACAAAAAGCACACAAAACTTACAAACGAGAAAAAAGTGACGCGCATCTTCAAAATTACTTAAACCTATGCAATCAACTCAAAATAGCCATTAACACAGCACACGAAGAATACAACCGCAAAATTAAAAACGAAATGAAGACATGCCCTAAGAACTTTATTAACTACACAAAAACTAAACTAAAAAGCAACAATTTTCCATCTCAAATGCACCTCGACGAACATGTAGGGCAAAAAAGTACAGAAATCTGCAATCAATTGCAATTTTTTTCAAGAAGTATATACATCTTATTCAGAAACTGACCGTGACCATGAATACTTCTCTTTCATACCTGCATTTTCCAACTCCATCTCTGTAAACTATCTATCAGAACATGACATTTCGACAGCACTGAAAAACTTAGACGCCTCAAAAGGGCCTGGACCTGACAGTATACCACTAATATTCTTAAAAAATCTTGCTGAAGAACGTACACTACCACTACAACTACTCTTTAACTTATCACTTAATAAATGTACTTTTCCTAAAGCATGGAAATCTTCTTTTCTTGTACCAATATTTAAATCTGGTGCAAAATCTAACATTCGGAACTACCGTGGAATAGCCATTATCTCATGCATTCCAAAATTATTTGAAAAAATTGTAAACGAAAAACTTTCTCATCAACTTAAAAATGTAATAACAAACAAACAACATGGCTTTTTTAAAGGCCGCTCAACTACAACAAATCTGTTAGAATTCATGACATTCACTCTGAATGCAATGGACGCTGGCAACTACGTAGAAACTTATTACATTGACTGTAGCAAAGCTTTCGACCGTATTGACATACCATTACTTCTACACAAACTACAAAAATATGGCATAAAACATACTCTTCTGGAATGGCTCAAATTATACTTAACGAAATCGTGTACAGGTAGTCCGCTTCCAAAACATACTGTCTGAACCAATTAATGTAACTTCTGGCGTACCTCAAAGTTCTCACTTAGGGCCTCTCCTTTTCATTTTACATATAAACGACATTTCCTTCATACTCAAAAATCTGCTTATAAATGCAGACGACATGAAACTCTTCATGGATATTAAAAATATCAGCGACGCTGTAATATTCCAGAACGAAATCAATCTATTCCACATTTGGTGCTGCAAAAGTCTACTCAAACTCAATGTATAAAAATGTAACTCAATAACTTTCAGCAGGAAAAATGAAACTATATCTATAAACATTCATCTAGGAAATCAACTTGTAGAAAAAAGTAAAATTTTACGAGATTTAGGCGTAATCTTAGACTCCAAGCTCACTTTTGTGGAACACTACAATACCATAATCAATAAAGCAAATAGCATGCTGGGCTTTATTAAACTCTTCAGTCATAACTTTCAGGACCCATACACAATTAAATTATTATACAGTACATATGTTAGACCTATGTTATAATATTGCAGCCTAGTAAGGAATTCATACAATATTATTCACGAAGAACGCATCGAATCTATTCAAAACAATTTCTTTTATATGCACTTCGAAAATTAAACTGGACAGCATTTCCTCTACCACCATATGACGCACGCTGCATGCTCATAAATATTCAAACACTTAAAGAACGCCGCGACCTTGAAATGCTTTATTTTATCAGCGACATTATTTCTCAACGCATTCAATCACCTTCTTTACTATCGCAACTAAATTTTTATACACCTAGCCGTCAATTACGAAGCAGGAAATTATTTTTAGAAAGAAACACTAGAACAAATTATGCAAAATATAGCCCAATCAATCGAATAATGCGCCACTACAATCAATATTGCGAACATCTTGATCTTGGTGTGTCCAAAAATGAAATAAAATTTCAGCTTAGCCGGTGAAATAATGCGTGGTATCTAAGTAAACATTGTAAACCATTTATATGTAATCTACATTTGCTTGACGAAATAAATAAATAAAAATAAATATTGAGCTCTCCATTTTTAATTAACTTAGTACAGCTCTCCTTATGATCGCCTCTGAATAGTGTAGAAAGTATTTACATATAATCATCAGAAAGTATCGATTCTCACCTTTGGTACAATCACCAAACTTGGTGGCGATTCGTTTTGTTGTTTCGTAATTATGCAGAAACTTACATACACTCGCGTTCATAGACAGCATTATTTATTATAGTTTTTTGAATTCCTCGGAAAAATGAAACCAGATCTATTTAACTAATTTAAAAATTTTTGCGATGCATTGAAATTAACAATAGCAACACTATTTAGCACGGCCTTAAATTCTTGCCCTTCTCTTGTTTTACAAAAAATAGGAGATGAAAATTGATTTTTAAAATTTCGTCGTTGCCTCCCCCTTTTAAGGACACATGCAACACACTCTTCCTCCCCTGAAAACGCAGAGGCACTTACTTCGAATACCCTTATAATCATATCTAAGTTATGCAAAAAGTAACTATGATCTTTAAAAATATCAATTCTAGTCAAACTAGAAAAATTTTGTCATGACCCCTCCTGTTAAAGACACTTCCTATGCTTCCTTCCCTATAAAATACCTTTATAACCATCTCTGAAGAGTAAGAAGTACCTATGCTAAGTTTGGTGGCAATCCGATCGGTAGTTTCGGAGTTATGTCGTTGCATGCACTACACCCCCTCCCCCCCCCCCTTTTGGGATCCCCTACTACATCCACCTATGCATTTGTCAAGGGTGAACTTCTGTGTCATAACTCGCAAATCGATATGTCCCGATTACGCGAAGGCCAACGCGCAAAAATGCAAGGAAGTGTTAAATCCAACCCGTGTACCGCGTCTAATCGATGAAGTGCTAACAAACAACATTCCGGAGAAATGTGATTTATTTGCACTTACCAACTTAATGCTTAAAATGCTCGTCACGAGCAGGTTTAATTGTTTTCCTTCCATGATTCGTGCGAGATGGCTGCTGAACGTGACAATTTTCTGTGATTCAGTTCTCTAACCGCCATCGTTGGAACCATCGAGTGCGCCAACATGAGCATAGTCTTGTCGGAATGAAAAGAAAAAAAAATATCCAAAGAAAAGAAACCGCAGAAACTTCATTAGCTATTTATGAGCCTTGGGATGCGTTCCGATCACGAAGGGTGAAGAATGATGCGAAAAAACCTGGCCGCTCGCCGTCTCAGTACACTTCATAAACCTGCGGAAATTACCCATTTAACACCAACTTAAACGATACAAAGACGATAAACGTTGTAACCTCTTAGCCACTCGTTTGTTGATTGCAGTTCATTCATAAGTCTCTGAAATTGTTTTCATTTTCGGGGTGTTTTTTTTTCGGACACTTCTCAACCATAGGCCATTAGCATCAATCTCCCACATAGATCAGAAACAAACAGTCGAGCACTGATTGTGGCAGGGTGATGATGGGACAACACATCGGCGTCACTCCACTCCGTCGGAGGGTGCCAAGCGACACACGCGAACTCAACAAGAATGATTGACATGTGGATGTGACTGAAAAGAGTAACAACGGCATCAAACAAAAAATGCCTGACAGCGCCAACGCGAAATTGCTTCACAAAAATGAACGGTTCTTGGCAAAATGCAGTTGAACCGAGTCAGTGGATGAGGATCTGTTTTTTTTCTTCCCTGCGAACAAGATTGGCAGCTGTGATAGCTTATTTCGTGCGCTCAGTAAATGAGACAAAGGATGTCAAAAATTTAAACGGTTGATGTTAATCTATTCCTGTGAGATGGGATGTAACGGCCAAGCATGAGTGATCGACGGTGTCTGACCCAGTCGAATAACAACACCTTTGTGCAACACCAGTTAGTGCGTATCAATGAAGCTAATTGACCTCTCACATCAGCGACGGAATTTACGTCAATTAAAAATAAATAGCACGCGCCTACTTGTATCGGTTGGAAAGAATTCAGCACAAATTTGGCGGTTTCTTTTCTTAATTTTGTCATTTTTGGTTGTTATTTCCCATAAGATTTTACCTAATTTGATATTACTGGGGTTTCCAAATATCAAAATACACTGCATATTTTTACCAACGCTCCTATCGGTAGTTTCAATAGTGCATTGTCTGAAGAATGTATGGGAAGCTTTCTTTTTGTCGTGAATACGACTTACTTTACTATGGGGCGCCTTTTCAAAATTTACCCTCTGAGAGAGTGATAAGTTTTTGATCGTGAATATCTCTTGTTGTATCTAACGAATCAACATAATTTTTTCTACTTGCCATCGGAAATATGATCACAATTTTATGATAAAATTTTCAGTTGTGTGACATAATCTCAAATAATTCAAAATTTAACTTTTCTGAAATGTTTGGTATAACGAGTATCAAAGAAGATAATTCATAAGGCGGTTTGCATTTCTCGTATTTTTAAAACTCATAGCTCAGTGATCTGTGAAAGGATTTATATAATCTAACTACCAATAGAATCGAAATTTTTCAACTTAAACGTGTGTATAGCAAAAGCATTGAAGTATTTCAATAATACACTATTGAAAAACCTGTCTCATTTGAGCCATGTCAACACCACCCAATCAGAACGCGTTCTGAGGAAGGGAACAAAATATCTGCTGCTGTACAACAAAGGCAAAGGGTGGTCCTTCTGAAAGGCAGGAATGAATCCCTTCAGCATTTTGCTAGTTTCTTTCAATGAATTATGCAAATCCGAAATGAAATAAATAACATTAAAATTCTGTATGCGGCTATTTTATTGCCGTTAGAACCGTTAGTGAAAAAGTTACAAACGAAATCACGTAAAAAGAAACCTCTTAACAAAAATTGGATCAGTTTGGATTCTATCGCCAATGCGAGCAGATGTATTGTGTCGTTTGCAAAGCTAGTTTCGCTGCCGACAAGAGCGATTACGTCACAGCCGTCAGTTCTTTGCATTGATGAAAAAACAACGGAAAGAGGACAACGGTGAAGAGCATCACACAAAATCAGCCGTTCTACTGGCTCTAAAAGTTTTCTAAAGAACTATTAGGATTTCTTACTCGCAAATCGAAGGTAAAAATCTTCAGTTTAGTGCAAATCTAGAACAGTTTGATTAGATTTGTGCATTTTTCGATATGTGAAATTCACAGTAATCGAGATCAAGTGAAGCCTTCTTTGTTTTTCCGAAAAATATTAAAAAGGGGAATGCTTGCATAATTCATACAATTGATCAACTAATTGATATTTGGAAGTGTTAAGGAACATGTCAGTTGTTTTCGTATTCACGACATCCAGTTATGTCTCTGACATTACCCACCCGCCTTTTTCACTAGTATATGTTTTGATATGATGTATTACGATGTAGAAAAGTTGTGCCATATGGAACCCTAGAGGTCGAAAGTGATTTCACGTTGAAAATCCAACTTGGTCCGATTCAAGAATGCCAGAATCGTTTGATTCCGTTTAATTTACCGTGTGCAGTCTCCTCAGGTGCAACTATTGTAGTTTAGGATTTCGGACGGTGACACTACCATAAAACTCAATTTTTACAAAACCTTCATCCAGCGGATCCATTTAATCGAAGACTAACGTTCTCATCGAAGCTGCCAAATTGGACAACGAAGCAAGAAATATCTTAGTTTTGATGATAAGAGAATCTTTAATGTGGCAAGCATTTTGCTATTGCGGATTTAAGGCTCATGTCTTCTTCCCTATGAGTCTACGAACTCAAATTGATTTGACAAACTTAGGTTGCAGTGAAGGAGCTTCTTGTTTCGTAGGCTTCTAATGGAGTTGAATCTCAAACTTGCGTATTCGGAAATA
The DNA here is from genome assembly GCF_030247185.1 of Malaya genurostris. Taxonomy (NCBI): domain Eukaryota; kingdom Metazoa; phylum Arthropoda; class Insecta; order Diptera; family Culicidae; genus Malaya; species Malaya genurostris. The sequence goes on along the minus strand of NC_080571.1, from coordinate 117,310,205 downwards.
CAGAGTGAAAAAAATTCGCAAATCATTTTCTCAGAATTTATATAAACTACTTTTGATCGCAGCCTTGGAGACCCCTAGTGGTATATACCATTCGACTCTGCTCGTTGCGATCAGATTACGCTACAATTGATTCATTTATCAAGTTCGAAGATCAAATGGCGAACACCGGAAACCGGAAAACCACACGTTCTCTATTCGTTGAATTGTCTCGGAGTGTTATTGCTGATACTTTCGCTTCCGGAGTTGGTACCGAATGAGCGACGTAGACGTACGTAGCTGACTTTTGAGGAATATTCGAATCATACTGAAAATTGTTAGTTCGATCTACAATTATTTCAAATATTAGTTTGAAGCTTCAAATTATTTAAAATACAAGAGATATGCATTATCTTGCCACTATGCGTATTAAGTAGCGGTTTTACCTCGTTGCTTTTTATAGGGTTAGAATTCGTAAAAAACGTACAGAAAAATTACTGTTTTTGTTTTTGTGCAAGTGTTGATAATTTGGTTCTATTTGATTATTAAAAACGTGATTAATCCACCTAGCAGTGAGATGATACCTTTTTTTTATCAATGCGCATGTGTTATTGCATGGATATTCTTAGGTGTTTTAGTTCTCATGACATTATTTTAATTATCGTCGTTTTGAACGGCAAATTGAGATTTTAATCACTCATTACCCTGAAATGCCGAAACTGCAAAACATATCGATTTTCAATCTTAGCGTGTGACAATCGATTGAACATTCCATGAGATGTAGAAGTAAGTTCCACTTTTCGTCATTATTTATGGTACTTCCAGAGCCGGTATTCAGGAATTAGCATAGCCCAAAATGATTCGAATGGCCATAAATTATTACGCCAAACAATTTACATGAAATTTATAAACTCATCATCTGTAATTCCAGAATCGGATAAAATTCACCAATTTTGTATGGGACCTTAAGTCCTGTAATATTTGTTTTTGAAGTTCGATTTGGTCTTTTTTTGAGAAAATGATTGAGCTTCGAGAATCGATTCTATACTGGAACCGGAATTCTAAAATCGGTGTAGCCGAAATCAGTTAAATTCACCTGAGGAGTGTGTACACATCTTTGAGAAATTGTAGTGCGAATTAAAATTTGGGGGTACATTCCGAATCCAAAAACGAATACCGCTCAAACTGAAATAAATTTATTTGGTAATCGACTATCCAAATCTGCAAACCCGATAAACCTGATTAATTTATGTGAAATGGACATTTTTATACTAATCACCCTGCATTTTCTAAACCAGAAGTCGGATCTGACTAAAAAGTAAGAGGTTTTATAGGATTTTAAGACCTCTCATTTGAATCATAGATGATTCTTAGATTTCATTTGAATCTTAGATCGGTTCAGCCATCTACGAGAAAAATTATTTGCATTATTTTAATTTCGTTTCACATATCATCCTGTGGTTCCGCAATCAGAAGTCGGATCCAAACGTAATTCAGGAACCTTGTTTGGGAGTATACGACTTTTCATATGAATCTGAGTTTGTAGAAAACGGTTTAACCATCTTCGAGAAAATTGAGTGAAATTATTTGTCACACACGCATTTGCTGATCTCGACGAACTGAGTCGTATGGTATATGGAAGTCATGTTCTTCTAGCATTTATTGCTGTAAATAGTTTATATCAATATAATTATGGAATTACTTCCAACTCGATAATGCTGGTATCATCTGGTTTACATATGCCATATTCGAAAGATTATGTTGCCAAAAATGAACCGTGCTAAAATTGGTCCGAGGCAAATTGTCATAAAAAAGGATGCTGTACACAGTCTTTTTGGTACTTAGAAACAATTATATGTAACAGTATAAAAAATCGTGTTTCATGTTGCTCCCAAGCATTGCTTTTTCATACAGCGCTCAAAATTCCTTCTACTGGAATAAGGCTTACACAAAAATATCGATATATCCGTTGAAAATGGACGGATTTTAACAATCTATGGCTTGTTGGGTAGGTATTACCGAGCGAAATCTAAGTCTGGAAACATATTCTGTTTTCAAGGTCAAATGTGACAGATACTTTCAAAAAACTGAAAATTTTGACATAAAACTTCGTATAACTCAAAAAGTAAACATCCGATCTCAAAACCATTCAATAGCGTTCTGGGTGACGGGGAGACCTTTCATTTGCGACTAGTTTGATCAAAATCGGTCCAGCCATCTCTGAGATCTCGACCTCTTAGTTGACAACACACATACAGACACACACACATACACACACAGACATTTGCTCAGTTCGTCGAGCTGAATCGATTGGTATATGACATTCGGCCCTCCGGGCCTCGAAAATTTTTTCGAAAGTTTGAGCGAATTCTATACCTATTTTTTATATATATAAAAAAAGGTAAAAAGGTAAAAAACTTTCAAAAGAAATAATGAAAAGAATATTTTTCTAGAAGTTATTTATTGTAAGATGGCTTTTCGAGCAAGTGTTGCTTTACAATATATTTATTTTGCGTTAAAGGCCGACGTTTCGAAGGAGTATCCCTCATCTTCAAGGTAAAACGACAGAAAATATTTTTGGTCAAGTGGATTGATATTTGTTGTCGTTTTGTCCTGAAGATGAAGGGATATTCCTTCGAAACGTCGATCTATAAGGCAAAGCAAATATTTTGTAAAGCAACACTTGAACAAAAAGCCATCTTTCAATAAATTACAACAAACTGGTAATTTTACAACTAAAAGTTATTGCAAAACGTAATTTTTCGTCACATTTTCAACAGAATCTTGTAATTCCTTAACAAATAATCGTAAACGAATGAAACTTTTACGCATCACAGATAATACAATAAATTTAAAATTATTGTATGAAAAATTCGAAAAACATTTTTTTTGTCGTGAATACGAATTACTTTACTATGGGGCGCCTTTTCAAAATTAGCCATATGGAAGAATGGGCAGAACTTAATCGTGAATATCTCGACTTGTGTTAACGGTAGCAACATAATTCTTTCACTATTTCATCAAAAATATGATCAGGAATTCAGGATAATATTTTGAACAGTGTGAGATAATCACAAACAACTAAAAAATTAAGTTTTCTAAAAATTTTAAAACAACGCGGAACGCTCTTTACTTTTGCTTGGGTTTTTCGCGCAAGGACGACGATTTTGAGGTAGTCAGGCACATATCTTCAATTGACTGCCTATAAAAAGGGAACCGAAATATAAAGTATAAAGAGTGTCAGTTTTATTCGTATTCACGACATCCAGTTATGTCTCTGACATTACACACCTATACTTTTTTCTATTATGTTATATAATTTTTGAAAACATTTGACTTTTTGCAATGTTATGGCTTTTGGAAAAATCGGAGAAAACTATCATAATACAATAAAACAAATATATACTAAAATGTTGAATGTCAGTAAGTCGAATGACAAAACGTCGATTAACAAAAAGTCGAAATAAAAAAACGTCGAGCTTTCATTATAGCTCGAATGCAACAAATAGTCAAAAAACCACAAGGTCGAATACATAATAAAGTCGAAAGGGACATAAAGTCGAATACGGCAGAAGGTAGAATAACAGATCGGCTGAAAAGTTCGTATCGTTTCTATGAGAGGGCGCCACTAGAATTAAATCCATACCATTTTCAGTTAGTACCGACCTTCAAAAGATACGTGTATAAATTTGACAGCTGTCTGATTATTAGTTTGTGAGATATTGCATTTTGAGTGAAGCTACTTTTGTTATTGTGAAAAAAATGGAAATAAAAGAATTTCGTGTGTTGCTGAAACAATACTTTTTGATGAAAAAAAGTGCCGCCGATACCAAAAAATGGCTTGGTGAGTGTTATCCAGACTCTGCACCGGGCAAAGCAACAATTCGTAAATGGTTTGCAAAATTTCGTACTGGTCATATGAGCACCGAAGACGATGAACGCAGTGGACGTCCAAAAGAGGCTGTTACCGATGAAAACGTGAAAAAATCCACAAAATGATTTTCAATGACCGTAAAGGGAAGTTGATCGAGATAGCTGACACCCTAAAGATATCAAAGAAACGTGTTGGACATATTGTTCACGAATATTTGGATATGAGAAAGCTTTGTGCAAAATGGGTGCCGCGTGAGCTCACAATCGATCAAAAACAACAACGAATTGATGATTCTGAGCAGTGTTTGGAGCTGTTATGTCGAAATAAAACCGATTTTTTTCGTCGATATATAACAATGGACGAAACATGGCTCCATCACTTCACTCCGGAGTCCAATCGACAGTCAGCTGAGTGGACTGCACGCGATGAACCGAACCCAAAGCGTGGAAATACTCAACAATCGGCCGGTAAGGTTATGGCGTCTGTATTTTGGGATTCGCATGGTATAATTTTCATCGACTACCTTGAAAAGGGAAAAACCATCAACAGTGACTATTATATAGCGTTATTAGAGCGTTTGAAGGACGAAATTTCGAAAAAACGGCCTCAGTTTTGTTTCATCAAGACAATGCACCGTGTCACAAGTCGATGAAAACCATGCTGAAATTGAACGAATTTAGCTTCGAGTTGCTCCCTCATCCACCGTATTCTCCAGATTTGACCCCCAGTGACTTTCTCCTGTTCTCAGGCCTCAAGAGAATGCTCGCTGGTAAAAAAATTAGAAGCAATGAAGAGGTAATCGCTGAAACTGAGGCCTATTTTGAGGCAAAGGACAAATCGTACTACAAAAATGGTATCGAAAAGTTGGAAGATCGCTATAATCGCAGTATCGCCTCTGATGGCAAATATGTTGAATAATAAAAACGAATTTTGGCAAAAAAATGTGTGTTTCTATTAAACGATACGAACTTTTCAGCCGAACTGTTAGAACAAAAAGTCGAATACAATTGAAGGACAAATTCTGGATGTGTTGTATTGCATATATTTGCTAAATATAAACTGTAAATCCAAATTGATATCCAGGGTCAAACATAGCTTAAGAGTTAAGGCAAAGCAAAGTATACGGAGTACCTAAAAGCCTCTAGTTTGCTATCTTCTCGAATATTTGTTGAAATAAGTGGTGTCTTTCTTCAATTGCTACAACATATATCACTTCGTTTCGTATCATGAACGTCTTTTTTCTGCGATTCTCTACTTTGCATGCACAAGGATGGTCTTTAGCAACTTCATTAAGACATAAATTTATGTTACAAATAACACACGAATCAATAATCTGGACGAACGGGTTTGTGTGCGAGAGGTCGCCGCTTCTGATGGCGGGTCGGAGGTCGACTCGGGCTGGCCTTGCCTTTGTACACTGAACCCTCAATTTACGCGCAAAGTCTAAGGTGCGAAAACTTTCGTGTACTATAGGAAAAGCTTTTTTCAATTTCATTCGATGTAAATAGCATGAAAGATTTCAACTACGTTCATACGCAAAAGCATCTAGGACCATCTGAATATATTCGGTGACTACGTAAATCCGTAAGAGATATTCCAAGATCCAAGAACTACTTCGAATAATGTTTTTAGAGACTACACAACAAGAACTACAACGGCTATTTTTTTTTTGTTTGCTTACGTGTCTATTTACAGTTGTTCCAGGAATGCCCAAGAACTTCAGTGAAAACAGATCTTAAGATATTTACATTAGGCAAATGATTTACTGGTGGTATCATGAACATGAACCGTGTTTAAGGATCTTGATGGTTCACTTGGTTACGCTGGTAGATCCTAAGGCCTATACTCTAAGTAGTTTTCGGATGAACGAGCACTATCTCATAACTCATTACTATGATCCAATTAATTGAATGCAACACCAATAGTATAGACCACAAAAAAGACACTCACTAACGTAATCGGTTTTGTTGGTAAATCTCAAGGCTTATATTCCAAAAAGGTTACGGATAAACAAGAACATGCACAGACACAACTTATTTCAACAAATATTCGAGAAGTGCAATTATGTTGAGCGATAGTAATTCCCAACAGTATGCGAGAACATACCGCATTCAAAAGTTATGCAAAAGTCACTAGTATCACCGTTTCTTTTGGTATTTCATAATATTGTTTCGACTACTGACTTTATCAGCATTTACCCTTCTGTAGTATTTGAACTATCGTTGTATTCAACCTTTAGTGGCATATGACCTTCTATTGTACTTGACCTTTCTTTATATTTTAAGTTTTGTCGTTTTCGACTTTTTGGTATCTCGGCTATCCGGTACTTCGATTTTTTGTTATATTCGACCTTCTGACTCAGTCTACCTCTTGTTGCATTCGACGATTAGTGACTTTCGATATTTCGTCATTCGACATCTTGTCGTTAGACGTTTTGGTATAAAAAACCCAATGCTTCATCGTAGAATCTAAATCCGTCAGAAAATTTGTCGGTCAGTAATTATTTTGAAACTTATAACGTAAAGTATGACTGATTGCTCTAAGGTCCAGAACATTAAGATATTAAGATTTTGTTTTCAAAATGGTATAAAATAACAAGGAAAAAAAAATTTCTTGGAATTTGAATACAATTTAGCTTTAAGTTTATTTATTATTATATATCGTTTATTTACCCCCGGTTTTAACCTAATAATGGTCGTTCACCGGGTAGAGTTTATTTTAAAATCTATGATATGTGATAGTTTCACTTAAATACAAGGAGATATGTTTAAAAAATTTCAAATCATCCTTCAGAGCGATGCGGCAAGAAACGGAAAATCGTCGGTTAAATTCAAAATTCGTCTAAACATCACAAAAAACCCTATCTGTCTGCACAGGCAATCAAATAGAGAAGCAGTAGATTTTTTTCTCAGAATGTTGTGACTTCATAATAATCAGCTTTTATTTATGACGCTATAACCACAATGTTAATCGCCTCGATTTTTCGTAGCCTTCTAGTTAAGGCGTACATACTAAAAGAAAGTCGAAGCAGAATTTGAATGATTATATAATAATAATAATACACTGGTCTCCCTTATTGGCAAATAACTTTGATCATGTACTCAGGTAGGTGTCAGTTCAATCGATCCCGATGACCCGTTTGGTATACTCAGAAAATCGTGTTCTAAATTTAAATCAAAGAATACAGGTAATCTTTCAATCTGATATTGGTCAGACACTCGGTTTGCAATTTAATTTGAACAATCTTCATTTTTTCCTAAACACACTTTAATTTTTTAAGTGAAATAAATCGGTCTGTGCGGTTGTCTGTGGACACAGAAAACAATCTTCCTGAACGAGTCACTTGTAGTTCTTTTGCCGACTCCGTAATCAAGTGGCTCTGGAAAATGCGCGCAAGCCTTCTTTGGTGAATGTTTGTGAGAATTTTTAAGCTTGACAAGTTTTCTGATACATAGTATCGGGTTGGTAGTAATCTTTACACGGCACAAGTTGGTCACGTCTGACGTACGTGCAAACCGTGAACCTCCATTTCGAGGCTTTCACTGTTTTGAACCATCTTGTAGTAACTTGTGGTCGAAGGATATTGCACCACTTTGACAATTTGCTCCGGTATCTTCTGGGTGAACAACCTTTAACTTCTGTAGCGTTGATTTTCATAAATTTGCAATTAAACTATTCTGATGTTTTTATACTGTTTTTATGTTGTAGTAAACATAAACAAATACACTGTAAACAGAAATAAGTCATTGGTTACACAAATTAATCCAAAATTAAAGTTTATACTTTTTCGAATGTTTTCTTGCTACATGTTCTTAATGATTACTTATTTAGAGATAAGTTAAATTTCTTACACACTTGTATAGATAATATTTGTGTTTTTTTTGTTTAGTATTTTTTCTGTATGTTCTGTATATACTTCGATGTTATTCAGTTAGCATCTGTCGAAATGACAAACAATGATGCCTACATATTCCACGTTGCTCTTGTAAAGAATAGTATAGATTTTTTTTGCCACAGACATTCCATAATATCAAAATAACTCGAGTTGGCAAGACTGAGATGTACCTTTAAGTGTATCGCGAGTTAAGCGAAAAGTCATGTAAGCTCGCTTTCCACCGTTGCATATCTTAACAAGCAGCCACTCGATCGTGAGATAAGCTTTTTTTTATTTTTCGACGCATCGCTGCTTATCCCATTCATCAACCGAGGCCTTTTGAGATGTCAAACCATTTGAGATTCAATGTTCGGGCGGCTGTGACTTGGCTAAGATGTCTTCTTCGTGGACCTCGGCCGTGCGGTCATGGGATCAACCCAGATTCGTGCCTTCTTTTTGAACCTTTTTTTCCGCGCACAACTGAAGGCGGTTATCGGATATGTTGCGGCTCACGTCGAGATTGTTTGATGATGCATTGCGTGTAACATTTTACAACTTACGGATGCTGCGCAAGCTGCCTTTTCTCCATACCCTGTTCGAATCTGATGGAATGCACCCAGGTAGGCATCGTACACGGGTAGGATGATGAATTATTCATGTTCGACTCAGACCTTCTCATCCATCTTACGGTTGGGTTTGGTAGCACAGTTAAATAAAAATGTCTACGGCAACGGAACATATTTTAAGCTTGGCAAATTGCTTGTGTGAAAATGTTTATACCTTACTCGAATTTTATTTTGGCTCTAGTAAATTGTTGCATTTGTAGAGTAAAGCTGCTCGAATGATCAATGTTGGTTTATTGATTAGTTTTTTCAGTCCATTCAAATTTTGCTCTGTTCGGAGTTGTTAGTAAACAGTAATCAGACTTATAAAACCCAAAAGTGTGAAAATTTAGAAGATCGAGAATTTTTTCGAGCTTTGAAATTGAAATTAGGTTATCAAGGTTGTAAGGCACGGTTACATAAGGTTGATGTCAGAGTGAGTGCGGAACGCGGACCGAAGCGAAGCGTTTCAATGCGATGTACTGTTTTCGCATCGCATTCACTCTGACATGTTTGCTTTGATCAAATGCAACTAGCTTGCAGGCGCGCCTCGACGCTTCGCGTGACGCTTTCACTCTGACAGCAACCTAAGAGTGATTCCCGAAATTAGCAGACAGAGGTGTCAAAATCAGGATAGACTTGATTTGAATGAAAGTTTGAACACAAGCATAACCTGAAAATTTTAGTCTAAGCTTTTGAAAATCTACTCAGCCGTCTCAGAGAAATTGAAGAGAATTCCGATTTTGAGATTTTGACCACCATTGGTACTTCTGAAACCGGGAGCTGGTGACCGGTATAGCTGAAATCGTTTCGTTTTACTACCTATAAACTAAAGCAATTTTGAACCAAATTCAGATTTTTTTTAAAGAATGATGGGAATGATCAGAACGAGTTATCTAAATGATAATTAATATTTTTGCACATATCTTAACCAGTAAACAAAATAAAACGATCTGAATAATCTAGCAGGTATAGATTCTTCTTCAAAAGAAGAATATATTTTTCAAATATTTCGGATTTACTATCCAGGGTTAATCAAGAAAATTTCCAACACGGGAAGATCCTTGATCACATCAGGAATCGAACCCGATATCTTTACCAGTATCAGACAATATTTCACCTGGCCCTTCTCGTTGGACCAGTTCATCGCTACACACACCAGCTTCGATGGAGTAACGAGACTGCGGATGAGCAGAGCCAAGCCCAATTCCACCAACAACTGTCGATCACAATTACATAGTTTCCCGAATCTATTCCTTAAATTATTAATCAAACCTTGCGATCAAGGTCAAGAGCAAACTTAACACACTGAATGTTAAGGCTCGTCGACCAGTCCTGTTCGCTTTCCAAATAGTCATTGGATATTGTACTTCTTGAACCGGTATACAAATCTTGATGAAATTCTTGATCAACTTTTGGTAACATAATACTTTTCATTTGAATCTGAGTTTGTTAAAATCGGTTTAGGCGTTTCTGAGAAATAGGAATAATTTCCACTTTTAAGAAAATGATCTCTTTTTCCGCTACTTCCGGAACCGTAAACGAAGATCCGACATACCCAACAATCAATGTATTTGGTCATCAACTAACCAGGTCTGTCTAATTGAGGAATAAAATGACTGGCATTTTGCTTGATTTTTTTGTGTTGCGTATAAAAACACGAACCTGTAAAAAAACAAATTCATGCTTATCAGCTTATGATTTCGGAACCGGAAGACATATCTGGATGAAATTCAGTAAGGTTTGATGAGATTGTAAGACCATTCGTTTGAACCTACACTTGTGAATATTGGTTTAAGTTCGTGCTCGCATCTCACCCAACACAGTCGAAAATCGTTTGCGGTCGAAGCAAAAGAAACAAAGACAATACAGTGCAGTGAACAATAGAGTGTACGGAATGGTCAAATAAGATTTAACAAAGCCTGAAACTTGGCCAACAAGACCAAATTCAATGTGTATAGATTTCAAGCGTTGCAAAGTTAGTTACTTAAAGAACGAATGCATCTAGACGCTAATAATGTAAGTGAGATTCAATCCAACAAGGCGTCTAAGTGTGTGTACATTATGTTTAAACGTGAAAACGATGCAGTTGCATTCGCTTCGGTTAACAACGAGGTGCACAGCGTTGAGTGTGACAACATTAAATACGAAATTCCTGTGCACATGGTGGACAATGCCATACAAGTACGCGTGCATGACCTTCCCCCGCAGGCCAGCGATAAGTTCGTTCGGGACAATATGTCGCAGTACGGTGAAGTTCTTTCCATCGAAAGAGAAGTATGGCGGAATTTTTTCCCCGGCATCCGGAATGGCGTGCGAGTGGTACGTATGCAACTACGTAAGGCAATTCCATCTTACATCATTTGTGGCCAAGGTGGGACACATCCGTGTAAAACGCTGATTACCTATAAAAATCAGCTGGTTACATGTCAGTTTTGTGAACAACCTGCACACTACGGTAAACCTTGCACTAAAACTGCGAAAAGAACATCTTCAACCAAAGACAAGGTCAACCGTTCAACAACGAAAACTAGTGAGCGTAGTACTCCTGTTTTACCATCAAACCAACCAACAACAGCAACCAATGTACAACAAGGCGCTTCTACAGCAACTAGCAACGAGCTCAAGACTGCGAACAACAAGGAAAACGAAAAGAAGACGGAAATCAACAACAAAACCACCGATGCGGCAATGGAGGACGAGACGAGCAACGAACAAACTGCCCCCCAACCCTCGCAGGAGGGAAATGGAAGCTCTTCGCCTCCTAGAAGACAACGAGATCCACTTCAAAAAATTCTTGTACGCAAATAGGCCTGAATAAAAATACCATTTAAATAAAAAAATAATCTCGAGTTGTATTAAACGTAGCCACATAATGATTGATGCATGACATCAGAAATATTATCAGGAATTTGTGATTAAATTTTCAACAGTGTGAGATAACCATAAATAATTCGAAAACTAAGTTTTCTCAGACTTTTGTAAAGAATGAGAACTTTTTCGTACTCGAGCCGCCGGTTTTAAGGTAGTCAGGCACATGCCAGTACCGGTAACCGGTGAACTTTGATCGTAAATCTTTCATTTCTTCCAGTGCCATGGACGGAACTGGACGTTGTGGTGAGGATCTTCCACTAATAACAGTAACAATAATCTCAAATGCTTAAATCGCAACTCTCGTTCGGTTTTCGTACGCCGTCGCTTTCAAAATGAAAGTTTCAACCAACATCAGCAGGAAGCTGAATATATGATTAAATTCTTGAATTGAATTCAGAACCATGATTCTGGTTCACCTGAATTCTGAACATAATTTAAAGTTCAGAGAGTTTAGTTTCAGACTTCGGTTTATGAAATTAGTTCTAGAAAACAGATGTAGAATAAAAATTATGATTCTGAACTGAAACCTATTTCTGGATTCTGGAACTGGTTCTTGGCTAGATGTTTTAACTGAATTTAGTTCGTTAATTTAATTTCGGGATTCCAATAAGAGCTCAATTTTTGAATTCAGATTTAATTTCTAAATTCAGTTTCAGTATTTATTTCAACCTACATGCTCAGTTCATTTATTAATGTTCGGAAAATGAGTTTAGTTCCATAATTCAGGAACTTAATTTATAGCCTGATTTCTTAATTTTGAACCTGAATTTTGCAACAGAATTCTGAACTTGTCACAGATTTCGATTTTAGTTCTTGAATCCAGTTCTAGAATTTAATTTTGTCTCAGAATTTTATTTCTGACCTAGATAAATAAATGAAGGCAAACAGACTGAAAAGTTAAAAAATTGGATAACTACCGCTAATTGGGTCTTTTTAGAATTATTGAAATATTTCCAAAGGATTAAGCGAAGTTTCTAAATCTAAACTGTATTTGTTCCGTATTATTTGATTGTATGGTGGACCATGTTTGTTGTCAATAAGTCGTACGTTAGTATAGATGAATCGTTTGCAATTCTGTAAGCGAAACAACAAAAATTGCAAAATCCACACAATCTACTAATACGAAAAAGAAAAGTCTTGGCATTACGAGGGTTGTTGCTTATGTATTTAGACTAAAAATGAAAACAATACTATAAATGGTTTGTTGTTTTTCAAAATATTCCCCTAGATGATCAATACACTTCAGCATACGTTTGAAGCAATTTTCATAAAATCGAAATAAATCATTGCACGAAAATGTTCTCGATTCAATTCCATTTTTTTTTGCTGAGGTAAAATTTTCAACTCACTGTAAACAAAACAAATAGCGCTCAAATGACAGAATGTTCTGAAGATGGCAGTGGTTAAAAATGTCGAACTTTATGATGGAGACGTCAAATCCACCGGGCAACACTTAGTGTTGCCAAGGCTAAACACATAAGTAACAACCTACGTACATTCCTTTTGTGCAATATGGCTTTTATTTTGCAACAGACGTCGCAGTCGATTCTCAGCGTTCAGAATCATTGCATGGCTGGTGCTACGATCCCACTGACACTAACAATCCTATGCATTGAGCTGCCAACCAACGATTATCTTTATTCGGAAGGGAAGAAGAAGCATGTCAGTGTTATTCATATACACGTTCTCTAGTAATTTTTGTGACATTACCCGCTCGATTTTTTTAAATGTATTATTTCTTTCAACGCTTCAAAATCATTTTCAAAATTTTATTATGAATCTTTTGAAGCGTTTTCTTACTGGTGGAACAACAACTTGACCAAATTGGTACTGCGTAAATCATGTCTGTGCAAGTTCATTAGAAAAATAGAATTGTGCATTGTAATCAAAACAAACACTGATAGCAACATTTATACCTGTTTGTTAAGAAATAACAGGTAGCTTTAACAGTAATATAAAAGGCATGTTGGCTTACGAATATAATCATTCTTGGCTTTTCCGTTTCTAAGTGACATTGTGCGTGTATATTTTAATCTTGTTCAGTTTTTGTGTTATTTTCTTGTGTTTTATCTATTGCTTGTTAGTTAGTTCTCATTGAGTTTACAATTCTTCATTTTGCCAAATTCTATATTGTCTTTATTTTGATGGTGTAAATTGGTCTATTTTTATATTACTACAAATATCATCATTGTAATTTTTATTACTAATTTCATTGTTTAAATTTCTTTCAATGATGGATAAAGTAATCGTTTTTGTAAATTATTATTTGAAAATTGCCATCTAATTTAATATGCTTCAAAAAGTGATTCATTCGGATAATTCTTGGAAAATTTGATCTTGTTGTTTTCAATTAAATTTTCTTCAAAACCAGCTCTGCCTTAATAGTTTATAGTTTTTGATAGTCTTCATAATTCTCTGCAGAGTATATTTGCCGTTGATTTTTGTCAACAATCAGCGAAGCGTTATTAAAAATTCCTATCTACCTGTCGAACCTACAATATCAATTGTAATCTCTTCAACTTTTTCCTTCTTAGAGACGATGCGTCTCAGTGTTATTAGTGTTATTTCTAGAAGCCAACATCAATGTGATTTCTATTATCGTATTTTGCTTAAATATTTCATTAAAACGACTTTGTTTAAAGAAGCAGAATGACATTGAAGGAATACTTATGTCTACCTGTTTCGTTAGCATAACTATCATTCGAAGAAAAAGATTGTTTTCGTTCTAAGACGATTTGGAAGGCGTACCTGTTTGTTTTACATTCGAAGAAATGAGTGCCTTAGAGGACTTAGGCGTGGTAATTGTATTTGTTTGATTTTCATGTATGTTCTGTAAATTTAATGTCGTTGATTTTAATTGTTTTTGTCTAAGCGAACAAGTGTTTAATATTTTTTTCCCTGGTAGGACATTTCAAATAAGTGGATTTATGATTTCCATCACAATTAGAACTTGAAAATTTATCGGTGGTTAAATTCATTGGACAGACGTCTTTCGTATGCGATTTACCTGCTATTCTTGGTTCAATGACCGAAGCTTTGGCAACGACGACATTGCGTTAAGTTTGCAATACGATTATGCCGTTTATAATGTTCCCAATGAATTTTAATGTGGGAAATGAAATGAAAAAGTTTTCTAAAGTTTTGAAATTGTTTACATCAGTTCGATTGAAGTGTATTAGATAAAGTTCATGGAAATTTTCTTCAAAACCAGCTCTGTCTTAATAGTTTATAGTATTTGATAGTCTTCATAATTCTCTGCAGAGTATATTTGCCGTTGATTCTTGTCAACATTCAGCGAAGCGTAAGTGTTCATCGTTATTAAAAATTCCTATCTACCTGTCGAACCTACAATATCAATTGTAATCTCTTCAACTTTTTCCTTCTTAGAGGTGATGCGTCTCAGTGTTATTAGTTTTATTTCTAGAAGCCAACATCAATGTGATTTCTATTATCGTATTTTGCTTAAATTTTTCATTAAAACGACTTTGTTTAAAGAAGCGAATGACATTGAAGGAATACTGATGTCTACCTGTTTCGTTAGCATAACTATCATTCGAAGAAAAAAATTGTTTTCGTACTAAGACGATTTGGAAGGCGTACCTGTTTGTTTTACATTCGAAGAAATGAGTGCCTTAGAGGACTTAGGCGTGGTAATTTTTTTTTTTGATTTTCATGTATGTTCTGTAAATTTAATGTCGTTGATTTTAATTGTTTTTGTCTAAGCGAACAAGTGTTTAATATTTTTTTCCCTGGTAGGACATTTCAAATAAGTGGATTTATGATTTCCATCACAATTAGAACTTGAAAATTTATCGGTGGTTAAATTCATTGGACAGAAGTCTTTTAGTATGCGATTTACCTTCTATTCTTGGTCCAATGACCGAAGCTTTGGCAACGACAACATTGCGTTAAGTTTGCAATACGATTATGCCGTTTATAATGTTCCCATTGAATTTTAATGTGGGAAATGAAGTGAAAAAGTTTTCTAAAGTTTTGAAATTGTTTACATCACTTCGATTGAAGTGTATTAGATAAAGTTCATGGGAAATCTCAGAGCGTGATTTAGAAGTACCATTCACTCTTATTTCATAAATATTACTTGGAAAGGGGTAAAATCATGCAATTCTTTTAGTTCATTTTTAATTTCATCAGTACTTTGATCATTTGATAAGCCTTTCAAGACAGCCTTAAGGGTCTATCTGATTTTATATCATATGAATAAAATTTATGAAGTTTCTCGGATAAGACGTTCATAATCTTCCAAGCCATCAACTAAGATCGTGAATGTTACTAGAAAAATGTTGAATAACGGATTGTGATTTATTCCGTATTGAATTATTTTTAGCCTTAGGCTTGTTGCCTTTCCGGTTGGACGCAGGCATTTTTGAAATGAATGAAATTTGAAATTTAAATTAACTAGGCTTCGATTAGTCTCCTAGTTTGGAAAAGTTTTGATTAAGACTGATTTTGTGGTAGTCTTAATAGAGACTGATTAGTTCAAAGAATAATTTTTTGAATAGCTAGCCTTAAAAAAGGCTGTTTAATTTCTTAGTCTTGAAAAAGACTGATTGTATTAGAATATCACTCTTTGTATAGCCTTGAGAAAGGCTGACTATTTGTTAGTCACTAAAAAGATTGTTAGTGATCCAGGTAGCCTTGAACAAGACTGAAGCCTTGAATCAATGAAACTCTAGATAGCCAGAAAAAAATTCCAGGAGCCAAGAGCTATACGCGTGCGGGGCGAATGACTGGCAACGACGACATTGCGTTAATTTGAAATACCATTATGCCATTGATAATGTTCTCAATGAATTTTAATGAGGAAAATGAAACGTATTTTTTCTAAAGTTTTTTAAATTGTTTACATACACTTCGATAGAAGTGTATTAGGTAAAGTTCATGGGAAATCCCAGAGTGTGATTTAGAAGTACCATTCACTCTTTTTTCATAAATATTACTTGGAAAGGGGCAAAACCATGCAATTCTTTTCGTTCAGTACTTTGATCATTTGATAAGCCTTTCAAGACATCTTGTCTATCTGATTTTATATCATATGAATAACATTCACGAAAGCTCAGTCTCCGGTTCGCAGCCCTCATTGACCTGGTTCGATATTCAAAATTATTTTGTTCTGTGGAGGATTGTTTATTTCCCAAAAATAAACCGAACATCGGATTTTCTTCAAATTTTTCTTGAATAAGAAACTATTAATTAGTTTTCATTAACAAAATCTGTTTTGTTCGATTTCGTCATCCATCGAAAATGCCGGTTACATTCATTTTCACTCCCCTCATAATCTTATGTGAAACAGATTTCTCAAGTGCTTTTGTTGTTTTCAATTAAATTGTCTTCAAAACCAGCTCTGTCTTAATAGTTTCTAGTTATCATAATTCTCTGCAGAGTATGTTTGCCGTGGATTCTTGTCAACATCCAGCGAAGCGTAGGTGTTCATCGTTATTACAAATTCCTATCTACCTCTCGAACATAAAATATCAACTGCAATCATTCTTCAACTTTATTCTTCTTAAAGACGTTGCGTCTCGCTGTTATTAGTGTGATTTCTAGAAGCCAACATAAGTGTGATTTCTATTACCGTATTTTTCTTAAACACGACATTTTTCATAATTACGATCTTTTAAAACGAATAATTTACAGAATAGAATTTGCTTAGGCTGTTTCAAATCGTTAACAACTCTACGAATTTTATCTTCATTTGCTTTTGAAATTTCTGCGACATTCTAAAAATTTCAAAATTGTGATTTCAAAAAAATCAAATTTAATGACTTTAATTTATTCTATTCATGGTCCAGCAGTACTCTCTGGATAATGCTTTGCGATGTTTCAAGTCGTTGTACAGGATAAATTTTGAAAAGGCGCCCCATAGTAAAGTAAGCCGTATTCACGACAAAAGTGAAAGTGATCAAATAATTCTTCTAATTGCTCTAGCTAAATTTAGGGAATTTCATTTGACTGCCAAACAGTAAATTTGGAAAGAGATAAATTTGTGACAACAAGTTGAAAAGGGCAATCTTTATTTTAAGTTTTGTTTAATGGGGCAGGTAAACGAGCAGCTAGTTAAAAAATATTAATTGTAATTTTTTGTATTACAGACAAAACACACAAATTGAGTTCTTTATTAATTTGAAGATACCTTTTCATTGAAAAACTGCTATTCCTTAGCATTTCATGTAAATGCGAACATGCAGGGCAAGATAATCGAGATCATCACCTCGCACCAACAATCTAACACATGGACTTGTTCAAAATTAACTTTATTCATCAACGGCATTTCCATCAAGAGCAACGCAATCATTCCAGTGCCGCTTTAACATTTCAATACCATTTTTGTAGAACGATTTATCTTTTGCCTCATGATAGGCCAAAGTTTTAGCGATAACCTCTTTTTTCGTGCGAAATCTAAGATCTAAGAACAGCCAAATCTGGCGAATACGGTGGATGTGGGAGCAATTCGAAGTTCAATCCATGTAGTTTTGCCATAGTTTTGATTGACTTGTGACACGGTGTGTTGTCTTGATGAAACAAAAATTTTTCTTTGCCGTTTCTTTGCAATTTAAGCCTTCAGACGCTCCAATAACGCTATATAATATTCACTGTTAAAAGTAATTCCTTTCTCAAGATAGTCGACAAATATTACACCACGCACATCCCAAGATACCGCGTCCATAGACTTGAAGCCGAATGTTGCATTTTCGAGCGTTTTGGACGAGGTTCAATAGTTGTTGTCTACTCAGATGACGATCGTTTTGATTCCGGAGTGAAGTGATGAATCCATGTTTCATCCATTGTCACATATCGACTCAAAAATTTCGGTTTGTTACTTCTAATCATGGCCAAACACTGCTCATAATCATCAACACGTTCTCGTTTTTGACCAACAGTGAGCAAAAGCGGACCTACTTCGAACAGAACTTTCTCATAGTCAAATGCTCATGCGATATAAAGCCAACACGTTCCTTTGATATCTTTACTATGTCAGCTATCTCACGCAACTTCTCTTCTCAATAATTCAAACGATTTTGTGTTTTTTAATGTTTTCTGGTGTTACCGCCTCATTTTGACGTCCACTGCGTTCTGCATCATCGATGTCTCTACGACCACGTTTGAAGTCAGCAAACCGTTGTATAATTAAGAAACGGAATAATTTTTGGTCCATTGTTCTAAAAATAACAAAAGTAGCATCTTCAAAAGTAGTATCTCTTAGTACAATAACTAACAAACTAATGAAAAGAATATCATAATAAAACGAAAATGGTTGTGTATACGCTTGAGGATTGAAATAGTGAAAATAGTGCCAACTGGGCTTGCGATCAGCTTGAAGAAGACGACGATTTTTACCAAAAAATCATCTTCTCGGATGAGGCACATTTTCATCTCGGCGGGTATGTTAATAAGCAAAATTGTCGCATCTGAGGGACGGAAAACCTGCACGTTATCATGGAGAAGCCAATGCATTCTCAGAGAGTGACGGTTTGGTGCGGATTTTGGTCTGGCGGCATCATTGGGCCATTTTTCATCGGAAGTGATGCAGGAGCCGCCGCCACGGTCAATGGCGAGCGCTACCGCGCCATGATTAGCGATTGGTTCTTCCCGTGACTTGAAGAGGAAGACTTGGACACCATTTGGTTCCAACAAGACGGCGCTCCGTGCCACACAGCCAACGCTACGATCGATCTTTTGCGCACAGTCTTCGAAGATCAAATTATCAGTCGAAATTCGGATGTCGTTTGGCCGCCTCGGAACAGTGATTTGACACCGTTAGACTATTTAGACCTTTGAAAGGCTGTCAAAGATAAGTGTTATTTGGACAAGCCAAAGACAATTCAAGCCTTGAAGGACAACATTCGTGCAGCCATAGCTGAAATAAAGCTGCATACAATTGAAAATGTACTAAAAAATTAGATCGACCGTTTGGCGTACTGCAAGGCCAGTCGAGGCAACCATTTGAATGAAATTATATTCCACAATTAACCGGAAGAATTGTACTTTTATATGAAAAAAAAAATTGGAATCGGATGAACCGTTTGTGTTTTATTGCATGTTTAAAAAAAGTTACATGGCGGACCCTGTAATTACACGGAGAACCCTTCGATCATAAAATTGCGATATCGCAGTTTTTGATTTTTGCGATAGTTGATTTAACTAATTTCTTTTTGATTCAACCAATATGGTTTTTGATTCGCATATATTCAAGTAGTTGAGAAATACGTTGATTTGAATGCTGTCAAATGCCGGAGACAGTTGAAAGCAAAACAATAATCGCAATGCAAAATCAACAACTTTTTTAGTTGAAATCTGTTCGCGTCGCTTCGAAATGTCAATGAAAACAACATCGATGGTTAAAGCGTTTTGTGAAATTGTGTTCATTCGATTTAAGAAATTTATGATTTCATAACAAGTGTTTATCTAACAGCGGTGTTGTGATAAAGTTAATCTTGTTAAAGATAAAAAAAATTAGAAAATGTTTATGAATGATTATCTCGTAATCTTTCAGGTATGCGTAAAAATTTTATGCTTCAAATTCGATCATTGATTTACTTCCAGTAGACTGTTTTACTTCCAGCTGTTTGATACCGATGATGGTGTTTATGCATTAGCAATAAAACGCTTTTTGACATGAATTTAATTTATAAAAGTAACAGGAGCGAAGGGTTTCAAACACACAGAACGCGCTGCGATTGAATGGCGCGTTTGAATTGCCGTCGTAAAATTCCAATTCCCAGCGCACCCAAGCTCATGTAAATTGACTAAAATTATCAGTGCATAACTTTAGTTCAACCGTTTGAAGGCATCATCTTTCAATACTCAGTTTAGGTAAATTTAATAATTTCGCTAATTTACTCACCCTTCCGGGCACTTTTGCTGATTAAAAACGTTTTTCTTCATCAATCATTTCCGATAGAATCAGCAGTATTTTTTAGAATTTAGATCTTTACTGATCTCGACTTGACATGATCATGATCATACAAAAATCAAAATCACTTAGAGATCAGATCAGTTCTGATTTCGTAATGATCATTTATTCCTTGGTTAAGATCACTTGAATTCAGCAGTGATCGGTGGTTTTCCCAGCCCTAATGATATTACATGTCAATATAAAATACTGTTTATATTTTAACAACGATATTTATTTCATGAATGTCAACATCTTGAACTTATTTCAAATAGATCATAACGTGTATCAGTAAGTATATTTTGATTATTTTCGCAAAACAATAACATTGTTCGAGTTGATTCAACTATTTGCAATATCTAGAACAAATAAAACCGATTTATTTTTCAACTAACAGAATTTTGTTTCAATAACAACACCAGTTATTTCAACTAAAATATTTGTTGAAATTGAAAGGTATGTGTCCTCACTAATTGACAGCATTTTTTCAAACAGTTAAATTAGTTGTTTCAACCATTGTTTTTGCTAATCAAAAAACAAAAATGACAGTTTAGTTAAAACAACAATCGATTAGTTGTACCAAATTTTAACCAATCGAATTCAGAAAATCAACTAATATTCTGGTTGAAATGGGATCGCGAGTGGTTCCGTGTAGAATAGCCGCACAATTCACTATCATGCCTGTTATGTTTCAAATTTCTCTATTTTCTTTACTTTACTTCGAAAAATTGACTATAAAAGAATGAATTCGACTAATCAAAAGGTTCTTCTGATTTCTGTTGATCAGAACGACCGCAAATAATCGTATTCTGTTTTACCCCAAATGTTTATCTTCCGAAAATTTACAAAACAAAATTCTACTAATTGGTGTTTGGGACATTTATGGTAAACCAAGACAGTTTCCATGATCCCGTGTATCGTGTTCACCCGTGTATCGTGTTTACCTCAATTTTCTTAATTTTAAGTTTAATTCTACTTTCTGAAGCAGATTCAATGCGAGCCATCAAAACTGGCCTGAATAACGTAAAAAGCTTCAGTGATTCAAGTACATACCATGGCAATGACAGTACTAGCTCGTTTAACCCGTTTTGCCCCAATTAATTTCATAAATCGTTACATTACCTAATTGTGGTTGATTAAAATCGACTGATATTACGTAGAAAGCCCTGAAATATAAAATTACAAATAGATTCAGTGAACGCATGAATCATGCTTTACTGTTTTACCCATTTTATCAGAAATCGTTTATCTGGTTAAATTTTCTTTTCCATTCCGAAAGGATGCTGATTGCGGTTGATTGAAATCGGATGATATTACCAAAAATGATCTGAATAGTAGATAAGAAATAGATTCAATGACCGTAGGAATCATGTTGTACCATTTTACTCCAATTTATCCTATCAATATTGGAGTAGAACGGTATAAAATGACTCATGTGGTCATTGAATCTATTTGGAATCTACTTTTTAAGGCTTTCTGCGTAAAATTTGTCGATTTTAATCAACCGTTCAGCTTCATTTCAGAATGCGATAGAAAGTTTTTTCAGTGTTGGATATTCAAATTTTATTCGATATACTGATAATATTAGACTACAACAATAGAATATTATTCTCAACATTTGCTACTTAGCCATTGTAGACTAGCTGGCACACCTTCTTGCGAACGTTCCTCATTAAATTTCGTACGACTTTTTGGCGACAAGTTTTGACACTTTTTCCATTTTTTTTTTTCGAACTGTTGAATGGTTTCGCCTGCCGAGACATGTTTCCTAAGATGTGCCTTCGTTAATGCCCAAAATTCCTCAATTGGTCGAAGTTGTAAGCAATTTGGTGAATTCAGGTCTTTTGGGACGAAAGTGACATTTTTGGTAGTATACCATTCTACCGTTGATTTCGAGTAGTGGCAAGAAGCAAGATATAACCAGAAGACAACAGGATCCTTGTGGCTTCGAATCATGGGTAGAAGTCGTTTTTGTAAACATTCCTTGATGTATATTTCACTGTTCATTGAAGCAGTAGTGAAGAAGGGTTTCGAAATCTTACCGCAGCTACAAATTGCTTGCCAGACCATAGTTTTCTTACCAAATTTTTCGACTTCAATCGATGTCTCGGACTGGTTTAACACTTGCCCTTCTCGCACCGTATAATATTGTGCTCCCGGCAAGGATTTGTAATCGAGTTTCACGTGGGTTTCGTCGTCCATGAATATGCAGTTCAAATTTCCAGCAAGAATCGTATTGTACAGCTTTCGAACCCTCGACCTGATCGATGCTTCTTGTTTCGGACTACGTTTTGGTTGTTTCTCCTTCTTATAGTTTCGAAGATTCAAACGTCCTTTAGCACGAAGAACATTTTACTTCGAAGTGCCCAATTTTTTTGGCCACATCCCGAACTGAAACCTCCTTCTTTTGCTCGAACGCCTTCATGATACGTTTATCCAACTGAGGGTTAGCAGGACTTGTTTTTCGACCCGTTTTCGGTTTATCCTCAAAGGTGTAATCCTCACCGAGCTTCCTGATTGCATTTCGCACGGCTTTTTCACTTACTCCTTCCATTTTAGCTATCTTTCTCAGTGATAGTCCGCGTTCTGTGTACCATTTGTACACAATTTTTCGAAGTTGTTCTGCTGAAAGTTCACGCATTTCGAAACAAACTAATGAAAACGAATAAACAACTGCACAAGTGGTTAGAGAAGAATGTAAACAACAGGACGCAGCCATAAAAATTGACAGATTCTGATCCATTGCGAAATGGTAGCGGTTTTTGGTTGCTTCCATACTTTCTGGGAAAGTCTTTAGTTAAACTTGAATACTATCTTATACTGGAACTCGGGGTAAAATGACACCATTATACACCAAAAAGTACTTTGTGGTCAGCTGTATCATGTCTCCAAAAAGTCGTCGCATTTTTGGTCCGTTTTTCACAACTGTGCAACCCCACAGGGCTGTTCCTAATTCCAATTTCACAGAGAACAGACATCCGAGTAGAGATCTGAATGTGTGTAAGAAATTTAATGGTTGTTTGATAAAGCTTTGAACACACCAGCTCAGTGAATTGTATCGACCCGCATCGGTCCGATTATCGGATTTTCGAACATCAGCATCTGTAGACAATTTGTTTGTACCACTGACATCTGACTCCTCTAATCAAAATTTTATGCAGATATGCTAGATATGTTATCAACTTGGAAGATTTTTACATTACGGTGTAGATCGTTTATTTATCGCAGATATTTTAATATGTTTTAATAATGCTCATTTTGTTCTTAAGAATGTACATCTTGAAGGTATATTTCCTGTTTTTTGCAAATATTTTACATTTTTCGTAAAAATTGCCGAGAAAAATTATGCAAAATTTAGTTGCTCATATCTGCTCATTTTCAAGATGTACATCCAATTGTTTCGTCGTAAATAGATATGTCCTACTGTTTTTGATTTCGTCTAACTGTGCGATCGTAGCTTCAATCGGCCATATTTTCAATAATTATTTGTCTCACACTGCAATGAAAATCTTACTTATATTTAATAGATTTGTCATATGAATTGTATGCAGAATATAATTCATAGAGGTTATATGAAAACTTATAATTTTTATTTAAAGTGTACGTTAAATCTAAATAGACGTTACCATAATTAAAGTTATAAAAATATTCCATATAATGAATATTGAAATCCGATGAAACCTAACTCGTTACATCATTTATATTCATTGGATGTGTCTTATGAATCGTACGCAGATGGTATTTCACAAAAGACATATGACAACTTATGACCTTTAATGGAACTCTACATAAAATCTAAATGATGTTCAATAAATTTTATATCTTCATAATCTTTATTTTTTTTTTTTTTAATAACAATTTATTGGAATATGAGTTAAAATTAAATTATTAAGATTTAAATTGGGTGTTCAGCCACAAGTGGTGACTTTTCAGCCCTGTTATATATATATATATGATTTGGTTATTACCATGAAGACATCATTTGCTTCCGCAATTCTGAGATTTTTGTGTAGGGAAAATTCTAAACCTACTTGTATTGTGTAATGGGGAAAAGGAACTTATATACTAACTTACTAACTAATACAGAGAGCGAATCGATTCAATTGAAGATTGCATCGATTTTTGTCGGAATTTGCTTATAATATTATGTGACATTACATCTAATGGTTCTATATTTGTGAGTCTGTGTAACTCATTTGTACTAAACCAGGGAGGACGCTTCAGAATCATTTTCAGAATTTTATTCTGAATCCTTTGAAGCGTTTTCTTCCTGGTGGAACAACAGCTTGACCAAATTGGTACCGCATAAAGCATGGCTGGTCTGAAAATTTGTTTATAAATTAACAATTTGTTTTTTAGACAGAGCTTAGAATTTCTGTTTATAAGAGGATATAAACATTTAATATATTTATTACACTTTGCCTGGATTCCTTCAATGTGATCCTTGAAAGTGAGTTTTTTGTCATACGTTAAACCTAAGTATTTAGCTTGATCAGACCATGTCAATTCCAAGCCATTCAATTTGAGAATGTGATTATTGTTTGGTTTTAGAAAAGAAGCTCTTGGCTTGTGAGGAAAGATAATTAATTGCGTTTTTGCTGCATTTGGTTTAATTTTCCATTTTGACAGATAATCACTGAAAATATTTAAACTTCTTTGTAGGCGACTGCAGATCACTCTCAGATTTCTACCTGTGGCTAACAGACTTGTGTCGTCACAGAATAGCGATTTCTGACAACCAACGGGTAGATTTGGAAGATCAGAAGTGAAAATATTATACAAGATTGGAGCTACACTCGAACCCTGCGGAACACCGGCTCGTACGGGTAGCAATTCAGATTTACAATTCTGATAGCTAACCTGAAGAGTACGATCAGTTAAATAATTTTGAATCATTTTGATCAAATAAATAGGAAACTGGAAATCAGACATTTTTGCTATTAAACCTTTGTGCCAAACACTGTCGAATGCTTTTTCTATGTCTAGAAGAGCAACTCCAGTGGATAACCCAGAAGATTTATTTGATTTTATCATGTTCGTTACTCTGACAAGTTGATGAGTAGTTGAATGTTCATGACGAAATCCAAACTGCTCTGGTAAAAAAATTGAATTCTCATTTATATGAGTCATCATTCTCAACAAGATAATTTTTTCAAAAAGTTTACTGATAGAAGAAAGTAAGCTAATTGGGCGATAACTTGATGTTTCTGCTGGGTTTTTATCAGGTTTTAGGATAGGAATTACTTTAGCGTTTTTCCATCTTTTTGGGAAGTAAGCTAATGAAAAACACTTGTTGAAAATTTTAACCAGAAGTCTCAAGGCAACATCGGGAAGATTTTTAATAAGAATATTAAAAATTCCATCATTACCAGGAGCCTTCATGTTTTTGAGTTTCCTAATAATTGATTTAATTTCATCAAAATTCGTCTCAATAATGTCATCGTGTGATAACACTTGGGTTGAAATATGATCATACTTCAGTGAGACTTCATTTTCAATAGGACTCACAACGTTTAAATTAAAATTGTGGACACTCTCGAACTGCTGAGCAAGTTTTTGAGCTTTTTCACCATTTGTAAGAAGTATTTGATTTCCTTCCTTGAGAGCAGGAATTGGTTTCTGAGGTTTCTTAAGAACCTTAGAAAGTTTCCAGAAAGGTTTAGAATATGGTTTAATTTGTTCAACTTCTTTAGCGAAATTTTCATTTCGCAAAAGAGTAAATCTATGTTTGATTTCTTTTTGTAAATCCTTAACTATGTTTTTCATAGCAGGATCACGAGAACGTTGATATTGTCGTCGACGAACATTCTTCAACCGAATGAGCAGTTGAAGATTGTCATCGATGATAGGAGAATTTAATTTAGTTTGAGCTTTGGGAACTGAAAGATTTCTAGCTTCGATAATATAATGATTCAAATTATCAATTGCTGTGTCGATGTCCGCAGAATTTTCTAAAATAGTTTCATGATCCACATGATTTTCAATGTGAGATCTGTAATCCAACCAATTAGCTCTATGATAGTTGAAAATAGAACTAATTGGATTAATTATAGCTTCGTTGGAAAGTCTGAATGTTACAGGAAGATGATCTGAGTCAAAATCAGCATGAGTAATCGGTTCACTACAAATGTGACTTTGATCTGTTAGAACCAGATCAATTGTAGACGGGTTTTTCACGGAAGAGAAACAAGTAGGATTACTGGGATGAAGAACTGTAAAGTAACCAGCTGAGAGTTGATTATGAAGTATTTTACCATTACTGTTATTTTGCCTACAATTCCACTGGACATGCTTAGCATTTAAGTCCCCTATTACGAAAAATTTCGATCGATATCTTGTAAGTTTTTGCAAATCGCCTTTAAAGAAATTTAATTGTTCGCCGGTGCATTGGAATGGCAAATATGCTCCAGCGATGAAATAAATTCCATGAATGGTTTCAACTTCGATTCCCAAGCTTTCAATAACTTTAGTATTGAAAGAAGGTAAAATTCGATGTTTAATTTGCCGTTGGACAAAAATGGCAACTCCACCACCAATTCCAGTAAACCTGTCAAATCGATGAACCACATAATGTGGATTACTTTTCAATTTTACATTTGGTTTAAGAAAAGTTTCTGTCACAATGGCAATATGAATTTTGTGAACTTTGAGAAAATTATAAAATTCATCTTCACTCGATTTCAAAGATCGAGCATTCCAATTTAAAATATTCAAATAATTATTTAACATCACTGTTAAATTTTAAATTCATTATAATATTATTTGCAAATTTCCATCCGATTTGAAATGCTTCAAAAAGTGATGAAGTCGAATTCATTTGGATGATCATTTGAAAAAGTTGATCTTGTAGGTAGATCATTTTATTTTCAGTTATATCGCCTAAATCGACTTCATTTAAAGAAGCGAATGGCATTGAAGGAATATTTGTAGGTAGACTGCCATTAGAAGAAGATGATTTGGCCGGTCTACCTATTAATAAATTGTTTTCGTTAGAAGAAGAACTGCAAGGCGGTCCTGTGTTTTGATTATTTACATTAGAAGAAATAGGAGATAGATTTCTACCTAATATACCAGCATAACTGACATTAGAAGAAGATGATGACGAGGTCGATCTACCTGTCAATAAATTGTTTTCGTTAGAATACGAATTGGCAGGTGCCTTAGAAGAATTTTCAGGTATATTCTGTAAATTTAAGGTCGTTGATTTGACTTGTTGTCTAAGCGAACGAGCGTTTAAAATTTTTTCCCTGACAGGACATTTCAAATAATTGGATTTATGATTTCCATTGCAATTTGAACATGAAAATTTATCAGTGGTTTCATTCATTGGACAAACGTCTTTCGAATGCGATTTACCACAATTCAAACACCGTATATCCATATGACAATTTTTGGTTCCATGACCGAAGCCTTGGCAACGACGACATTGCGTTAAGTTAGCAATACGATTATGCCGTTTATAATGTTCCCAATGAATTTTAATGTGGGAAATGAAACGTACTTTTTCTAAAGTTTTCAAATTGTTTACATCACTTCGATTGAAGTGTATTAGGTAAAGTTCATGGGAAATTCCAGAGCGTGGTTTAGAAGTACCATTCGCTCTTTTTTTCATAAGTATTACTTGGGAAGGGGCAAAACCAAGCAATTCTTTTAGTTCATTTTTAATTTCATCAATACTTTGATCATTTGATAATCCTTTCAAGACAGCCTTGAAGGGTCTGTCTGATTTTATATCATATGAATAAAATTTATGAAGTTTTTCGGACAAATATCGAATAAGACGTTCGTAATCTTCCAATCCATCCACCAAGACTCGACATTCTCCTCTTCGTCCGATTTGAAATGAGACTTTTACTTCCGGGAGAAAAGTAGAAAGCTCAGTACGGAATGCTTTGAAGTCGGAAATCATCACCGTCACTGGTGGCATAGATTGATGTTTCTTCCCAGAACGACAAGCGTCCATTTTGGGAATTTTTGAAGAATTTTCTTCTATGTCGCTACAATCGGATTCAGGAAGAATCTCGTAAATATTGTTAGACGGCATAGGATCAACGGAAGGGAAATCCGTCCGTTGTCTTTTATTTTTACATTCAGATTCTATAAGATCGTGAATGTTATTAGAAAAATGTTGAATAACGGATTGTGATTTATTCCGTATTGAATTATTTTTAGCCTTAGGCTTGTTGCCTTTCCGGTTGGACGCAGGCATTTTTGAAATTAATGAAATTTTAAATTAAATTAACTAGGCTAAATTAGTCTTCGATTAGACTCCTAGCTAGCCTTAAAAAAGGCTGATTAATTTCTTAGTCACTCTAATATCACTTAGTCACTCTAATATCACTCTTTGTATTACTTAGTCACTTAGTTAGTGATTCAGGTAGCCTTGAAAAAGACTGAAGCCTTGAATCAATGAAACTCTAGGTAGCCAGAAAAAAATTCCAGGAGCCAAGAGCTATACGCGTGCGGTGCGAACGACTGTTCAACACCGACTGATCATAATCTTTATGATATTGATAAACATACCATATACAAATTATGCGAAAAGTCGATAAAACTTAAGCCAATATAATTTTAATAGTCATTACATTTCGCATGCTGATTATGTTTAATAAAAGTCATGTGAAAACTTGCATTGGAAGCGTACATCAAATCTGCAACAAGGAAAAGAACGAGACAGCTGAAGAAAATAACAACAAATAGAATTTGTTTTTACAAAAGAATAGTTGTGAATCGCACTGCTTGAAGCTGAAGAAGGAGTTGTGTCCTCGATATTCATTGACTGCTCCAGACAGTTTTTTAGGAAGTTCTGTTATTTGAAATCGCTGACAAGACAGCTCATTCAACTTCGTTCAAGGATATGATCCTGAAATAAATATCCGGTACGTTTCATTACTCTGTATGTCTAGTATGAGGATTTGAATTTTTCATTTATTGTTTCTCCTCCGCAAATATCAGGATTCAGGTGCTCCTTTACATCTTGAATCCTTGAAAAAAGGAGTAGTTTCCGATTATCAACTTTTCGGAGTGCATCTGATTCGTCTGGTGACAGTAAATATCCGAAGAAATCAGCCAGTCCCAAAGAAGGAAGTGTAGTTGAAATATTAAAATAATATTTTATGATGAAACTCTTATATACGAAAAATATAACAATAAGTTTTTGATAAGACAATTATTTTTATTGTTGTTTTTGATTCCCTTAAGCACCATAGCATTTTTTCTTCAATTTGAATCTTAAATGTATCACTTATTCAATCAAATAGCAATCATTTGATCTATATATAACTGCTATATAGAACTGGGATGACCTCCATAAAAAATTATGTATAAATTTTATAAAACTAGTCATATGGTATAAATAAACCTATCTATATTAATTCGAAATGAATATAACATGCGCTTCATAAATTGTTTTAATGTTTGTTGTGTGGATATCTAGTAATGGTTATAGAGCGCGCCAATAAATTTGACTCAGACTGTAAATTTCATTCGTTATACGAAAATATTGTAAAAATAACGTTACGAAGAGTTTTATGTTTCATAAGATTATCTTTTATATTTGACATGATGTTTGTATCTATTAATGGAAATGCTAATAGTGAAAAATCATTAGAATATCATGTAATGTGAAAATGAAAATTTAGCTCAGTGCATAGTGTCATGTCTGTTTGGTTGAGTTTTTACTGCCAGGAGCATACCCTGGATACGTGTCCGATTTCTTTTGTTTGGATTATAAGGTTTTAACCCATAAGGTAATATGCCACTTCGGACTTGAAAAACCTCCTGGCCGTTTTGTGCGGAGGTTAAGAACCGAACGCGAGTAGTAAATAATTTAAAAAACCTTTTCTAATCCACCTAGTGGTGTAATGATGTCTTTCTCATTTTCAACTTCCCCTGTACGTTACAGCAGAAATTCCCCAAAATACTATAATTTAAAAAAGTTCAGAAAATATTTTTGAAGATTTCTGTTGCATAATACTACTACATTAATATACTACATTTGAGTTTAAGTTAGTGAAAATCTATTCAATCATATGTGAGAAAATGAAGTGAGCTCAATTTTATCATATTTGATTATTATTACCGGTACTTCCGGAACCGGAAACTGGATATCGGCATAGTGACACTCGGTTCATTCAATCATACACTAACATGAACTACAAATTTATCTACGGTTCTCTATGACGATTTGAGTTTTGGAAAAAGTGTACCGGTAGTCGGACTTGGATAAAATTAAGCAAAAGACTATCAATGGTTTATTTGGTTACAGAGTCTCAAACTAGAGAAATTCACTAGCCAATATAAAGAGGTAGCTTATGAACAAAGTATTCCTGAAATTTACGTTTTCATACTGAGTACCCTATCTCCGGAACCAGGGGATTGATCCGAATGAAAATTGGGATATTTTTATAGCATCTTAAGAACTTCCATTTCCGAGAAAAGAAAAGAGTGACATTATATTCACATTTTCAATGCACTATTTCCATATTTTTGGTGCATATCACCCCATGAAGTTGAATACATATGAAATCCGGAACTTTGTATGGAACCCCGAGCTTGGGATTTGAATCTAAGTTTGTGAAACTTTAATTTGAATCTAAGTTTGTGAAACTCGGTCCAACCATCTTCGAGGAAATTAAGTGATATTAATTTCACATTTTTGGTGCATATCACCCTGTAATTCTGGAACCGGAAGTCGGATCCAAATGAAATTCAGGAACTTTGTATGGGACCATAAGACCTTTCATTTGAATTTAGGTTTGTGAAAATCGGTTTAACAATCTCTGAGACAAGTGAGTGACATTATTTTCACATTTTTAATGCATAATTTTCAACATTTTTGGTGCATATCATCCTGTAATTTCATAACCGGAAGTCAGATTCAAATGAAATTCAGGAACTTTGTATGGGACCATGGGACCTTTCATTTGAATCTTAGTTTGTGAAAATCGGTTTAGCCATCTCCGAGAAAAGTGAGTGACAATATTTGACACACACATCAAACATTTGCTCAGCTCGTCGAATGGTATAAGGAAATGGGCCCTCTGGGCCTCGGTTCAAAAGTCGGTTGTTGTAGTGATTGTATAGCCTTTCTATATGAGAAAGGCAAAACGATTACTATGAAATTGAAGTAAGTTGAATTCTTTTTTGCGCTTCTGAATTTAATTTGGTAGTCGAAGAATATTTATTCAAAAACACATGTTAGGTGGATTAAACACGTTTTTTACTCTAACAAATTTCAAATCATCTGAATAATTACTTTCGAGGGTTATATGTATTTTGGACTATTGGACATATTTTTCCCACTCTTTTACTTTTCACTTAATACTGTCTATTCTGTCATATGGGCAAAATTTTATTTCTTTTTCATCAGTCCAGAATGGCTTTAACCATGATCCAGAATTTCGTTGTGCAGAACGTGCAACAATTTATATATGCTCAGCGAGAATATTTCGTTTGCTTTTGACCCTTTTCCGGTTAATAAAGCAATCATAATCGGATTTTTTCCAAAAGTGTGCCCAAACGAAAAGCGACATCCACTGACATTATGACATATCATTCTCTTACACTGGGTTAATATCATGTCACTCCTGCTCATGTAGGTTAATACAATTTAGATTTACTTCCTTCATCCGAGGAAACACACGAGGACACCAGTATGCCACCCAGGAGTGAACACAATGCCAGGAGAGGAAAAAGTGGAAAAGTACCGAATGTTTTATTTCCTTTTTGTTTGGGGTCGTTCATTTCCTGCTGTGGAATCACTTTGTTCATGAACTTGTTGGGAAGGTCTTTCGATTTTATAATATGGTTCAATGTAGGTAGCTTGGTTGTGGTACTTAAGACACATAACTCTTTCAAGGGAGCAATTAATTTACAGAATTTCTCCAGGAATTTGAGTGAAATCTTTAGGGAAAATCAATTTGTATCTTTTGCGTATGAATGGTACCTGACCTACTATTCACAAGCATCCGGCATTGCTTTAACGATTTCTCTGATCATCGATCGGGGACGTATAAATTAACATTGCCAAAAAAATGAAACCATCTTTTGATTTAAAGAATTTATCGACCTTGCAGGTCGGTTCTCAATTTCGCTTTCACGTATTTTGCCCATTTACGGTATGACGGGCACCAATAACTAACATCCGTCGGAAAGAGCATCCATCACCGCCCCAAAAAAATCCGCCTGTCCGCGGATGTCGGCTTTGCAGTAACATTTTTTCGTCCCACGTCGGGTTTTAATGACGTCTATCATGACAAATTGCCGGCCGCTTGATAAGGGCATCGCGACGCTACGAGGTGAGTGGTTTGCGTTTTTTTTGGTCCGACAAATTGTGGAGCGGGGAGCGGGGAGTACAATACTTGCACGTGACGAAATGGTAATTTGTACAAGCTGCAATCAATCGGCAATCTTTGGTCCACCAACTAATGGGACCCGGTTCCGTTGGGAATGCTTAAGCGCTTAAATTGTGTACTTTTGTGACAGACGTCGGTGCATTGTTCAAGTGCAATCGGTAAATGATGGTGACGGCAATGAAAGATGAATTGTTTTGGGCTGGGAAACGGGGAGATTTTCGCTCATTTTGTTGATTTCTTATGCGTGATAATATGGATGCAATTAATATTGAAATAGTATATATGACCGAATACAATAAATTATTCGCAGCATGTGAGTAAGTAAAGTGCACAGCTGTGATTGGATACTTTTCCACTGAAACACTTTTTTCAAGAAAGTTTCGGTACCTTTTAGTCACAAGAAATTCAACTTGTAATTTTTTTTATCGATCACACATATCTTCTTACTAAACAAGCTGTTTCAATGACTTGTCTAGTGTTCATAAGGCAAACTAGGGATCTGTCCGAGAGAAATACGAATTATGTAGTTTGATTGGGTTTCAGAATGTCGAGGTGTGGTCAAGATGTCTTGGTTGTGCTGGATATTTTCAGTTGAAATATTAGAACTGTCTGAGTGTTTACTGCTTTATTAGGATATGTAGTAGTGGAAGATCGTGCAAGGAAAGTTTCAGATTCGTTTTGAAACTGTTGGAAAGAGAGCAGTTACAGAGCATAAAGTTTCCCTAAGAGACAAACTGCCCAAGCAACCAAAAGTTCTAAAAAAAAGTTACTTAAAACATCCAGTTTCTTGCTGCTTAAAAATACACATGGAACACTTGAGAACTTGAAAGTACAGAACAAGCTCCGTGCAAACTTTCTAGCTGCTTAGAAGCTGAACAATGTATTCCAGAAGCTGCTTAGAAGTTTGTTCGGTTGCGTCAGGCGAACTTTTAAGTTAAGATTAAAAAACAGACTGCTTATAATGCTATTTATGAATTTTGTAAACTGATGGAGCCAAATCAGTCCCTTTCTTCCGATTTTTGGTTATTTGGATAAGATGTTATAGTTTCAAATCTCTACATAAGGAGTTTTTTTTTGGGACGGGTTTGAAGAGTAAAATTTAAAAATGGATGTTACACGTTTCTATTGAACTCAAGATGGCGATCTCCACTTTATCTAGATTATTGTAAATTTTTACATCATTGGGAGGAGTTGGCATCACTGGGAGTACGATGTGGTGCCGAAGTGTTGCTCTCAAAAGTCTAATTTTAATGTGTATCAAATAACTTATAGCAAAGTAATTGGTCGAAACAGTTAGTGTGAGTGAAAGTACAGCTGTGGCAAAATTAAACGACGTCAACCGATCGATAAGCCATCTGCATATCATTGTCGGTGTTGTCAGATTAATGTTGTCAGATTTAGATGGAATGTGAAAATTCACAAGTCTATCGTGTGATTTAAGCAGAAAATCTAAAATTGAATGACAGCAAACCCATTCGCGAGTGTTAATTTTATTTTATTTTTTTCGCAGTAGTAGTGTGCAACATCGCGTTGTTTACAGCAATGTTCGTTACTCTGACAAGTTGATGAGTAGTTGAATGTTCATGACGAAATCCAAACTGTTCTGGTAAAAAAATTGAATTCTCATTTGTATGAGACATCATTCTCAACAAAATATTTTTTTCAAAAAGTTTAATTGTAGAAGAAAGTAAGCTAATTGGTAGGTAACTTGATGTTTCTGCAGGGTTTTTATCAGGTTTGAGGATAGGAATTACTTTAGCGTTTTTCCATCTTTTTGGGAAGTAAGCTAATGAAAAACACTTGTTGAAAATTTTAACCAGGAGTCTCAAGGCAACATCGGGAAGATTTTTAATAAGAATATTAAAGATTCCATCGTTACCAGAAGCCTTCATGTTTTTAAGTTTCCTAATAGTTGACTTAATTTCATACAAATTCGTCTCAATAATGTCATCTTGTAATAACACTTGAGTTGAAATATGATCATATTTCAGTAAGACTTCCTTTTCAATAGGACTCACAACGTTCAAATTAAAATTGTGGACACTCTCGAACTGCTGAGCAAGTTTTTGATCTTTTTCGCCATTTGTAAGAAATATTTGATTTCCTTCCTTGAGAGCAGGAATTGGTTTCTGAGGTTTCTTAAGAACCTTAGAAAGTTTCCAGAAAGGTTTAGAATATGGTTTAATTTGTTCAACTTCTTTAGCGAAATTTTCATTTCGCAAAAGAGTAAATCTATGTTTAATTTCTTTTTGTAAATCTCTAACTATGTTTTTCATAGCAGAATCACGAGAACGTTGATATTGTCGTCGACGAACATTTTTCAACCGAATGAGCAGTTGAAGATTGTCATCGATGATAGGAGAATTTAATTTAATTTGAGCTTTGGGAACTGAAAGATTTCTAGTTTGGATAATGTAATGATTTAAATTATCAATTGCTGTTTCGATGTCCGCAGAATTTTCTGAAATAGTTTCATGTTCCACATGATTTTCAATGTGAGATCTGTAATCAAACCAATTAGCTCTATGATAATTGAATATAGAACTAATTTAATTAATTAAAGCTTCGTTGGAAAGTCTGAATGTTACAGGAAGATGATCTGAGTCAAAGTCAGCATGGGTAATCGGTTCATTACAAATGTGACTTTGATCTGTTAGAACCAGATCAATTGTAGACGGGTTTTTCACGGAAGAGAATCAAGTCGGATTACTGGGATGAAGAACTGTGAAGTAACCAGCTGAGAGTTGATTATGAAGTATTTTACCATTACTGTTATTTTGCCTATAATTCCACTGGACATGCTTAGCATTTAAGTCCCCTATTACGAAAAATTTCGATCGATATCTTGTGAGTTTTTGCAAATCGCCTTTAAAGAAATTTAATTGTTCGCGGGTGCATTGGAATGGCAAATATGCTCCAGCCATGAAATAAATTTCATGAATGGTTTCAACTTCGATTCCCAAGCTTTCAATATCCTTAGTATTGAAAGGAGGTAAAATTCGATGTTTAATTTGGCGTTGGACAAAAATGGCAACTCCACCACCCATTCCAGCAAACCTGTCAAATCGATGAACCACATAATGTGGATTACTTTTCAATTTGACATTTGGTTTAAGAAAAGTTTCTGTCACAATGGCAATATGGATTTTGTGAATTTCGAGAAAACTCATCTTCACCCGATTTTAAAGATCGAGCATTCCAATTCAAAATATTCAAATAATTATTTAACGTCACTGTTAAATTTTATATTCATTATAATATTATTTGCAAATTTCCATCCGATTTGAAATGCTTCAAAAAGTGATGAAGTCGAATTCATTTGGATGATCATTTGAAAAAGTTGATCTTGTAGGTAGATCATTTTAGTTTCAGTTATATCGCCTAAATCGATTTCGCTTAAAGAAGCGAAAGGCATTGAAGGAATATTGGTAGGTAGACTAGTGTAACTGCCATTAGAAGAAGATGATTTGGCCGATCTACCTATTAATAAATTGTGTTCGTTAGAAGATGAACTGGAAGGCATTCCTATGTTTTGATTATTTACATTAGAAGAATTAAGTGGTGGTTTTCTACCTGTTACTAAAGCGTAACTGTCATTAGAAGAAGATGATGACGAGGTCGATCTACCTGTCAATCAATTGTTTTCGTTAGAAGACGAATTGGAAGGCGTACCTGGTTTTTGTTTTAAACTCGAAGAAATAAGTGCCTTTGAAGAGTTAGGCGCGGCATTTGTAACGGTTTTTTGATTTTCAGGTACGTTCTGTAAATTTAAGGTCGTTGATTTGACTTGTTGTCTAAACGAACGAGCGTTCAAAATTTTTTCCCTGACAGGATATATCAAATAAATGGATTTATGATTTCCATCGCAATTTGAACATGAAAATTTATCAGTGGTTTCATTCATTGGACAAACGTCTTTCGAATGAGATTTACTACAATTCAAACACCGTATATCCATATGACAATTTTTGGTTCCATGGCCGAAGCCTTGGCATCGACGACATTGCGTTAAGTTTGCAATACGATTATGCCGTTTATAATGTTCCCAATAAATTTGAATGTGGGAAATGAAACGTACTTTTTCTAAAGTTTTCAAACTGTTTACATCACTTCGATTGAAGTGTATTAAGTAAAATTCATGGGAAATTCCAGAGCGTGGTTTAGGAGTACCATTCGCTCTTTTTTCATATGTATTACTTGGGAAGGGCAAAACCAAGCAATTCTTTTAGTTCATTTTAATTTCATCAGTACTTTGATCATTTGATAAGCCTTTCAAGACAGCCTTGAAGGGTCTGTCTGATTTTATATCATATGAATAAAATTTATGAAGTTTCTCGGACAAATATAGGATAAGATTTTTTTAGCCTTGGGCTTGTTGCCTTTCCGGTTGGACGCAGGCATTTTTGAAATGAATGAAATTAAATTAACTAGGCTAAATTAGTCTTCGATTAGACTCCTAGTTTTAAAAGTCTTGATAAAGACGGTTTTTGTGCTAGTCATAATAAAGACTGATTAGTTCGAAGAATACTTCTTTGAATAACTAGCCCTAAAAAAGGCTGATTAATTTCTTAGTCTTGAAAAAAAACTGATTATATTAGAATATCACTCTTTGTATAGCTTTGAAAAAGGCTGACTTATTGTTAGCCTTTAAAAAGACTGTTGGTGATTCATGTAGCCTTGAAAAAGACTGAAGTCTTGAATCAATGAAACTCTATATAGCCAGAAAAAAATTCCAGGAGCCAAGAGCTATACGCGTGCGGGGCGAACGACTTTTCAACACCGACTGAGTGTTTTCATACTTTATTTCTTGGTTTACGCATCATTTCAATATCTAACGAGTGTGCACTCGACCAGAAAACTTAGAGAAATCGCCATAAATTCTTTTTAAATGCAGTTCCATTGCAGTTCCTTTTGGATTGTTTGTTTGACGATAATTAAATCGTTTTAATGATTGTTTTCATGTGGAAGTAAAAATTTTCTATGTAAGAATCATATCTCATATAAATAAGATTATATTTTCGCGAGAACAGTTTGGATTTCACCTTGAACACACAACTTCACATCAAATTGTTAGAGTAACGATTACGCAGTCGCTCTTCTATACATGGGAAAAGTATTCGACAGTTTGGCTCAAAGGTTAAATGGCAAAAATATCCGAGTTACAGTTTCCTAATTATTAGATCAAAATGAAACAGAAGTATTTAAATCACCGTACTCTTCAGGTTAGATATTAGATTTGTAAATCTGAGTCGCTACTCATACAAACAGGTGTTTCTCAAAGTTCGAACTACTACAATCTTGTAAAATATTGATCTCCCAAACCAAAATTGGTTGTTAGAAATCTCTATTTTGTGACTAAACTAGTTTGTTAGCCACAGGTAGAAATCTACGAGTGATCTGTGTTTGCCTACAAAAAAGCTTAGATATATTTAATGATTACCTGACAAAATGGAAAATAACATTAAAGTCGTCGATTAAATGTTACAAAATCGCAATTTATTATCGTTCCTGATAATAATTTTGTTCTAGTCTTGTTAAGACGTAGAGCCGTCATGAGCTAGTTCTAAATTTGATCATTATCTAACAAGAAAAAAAAAACAGATTGCAAAAATGACATGTGAATGCAACCATGTAATGGAAACAGCGCAGCGTCGGGACTTGAACCCGTAGCTAGCTCCTATCCGGGGAAATTGTTTTGCCAATTAAACTATCCTGCATATGAAAACAAAAGAAGAGACAGCCCAATTGACTACAAGAACTATCTCTATCGAAACTCTAAGCCGAAAATGAAGATAGATTTGCGATTTTGTATTTACTGCCGTATCTCCGCTCTATCACCTAAACAGTTCAACTAATTCTACTAAAATATCTAAAACAACCATGACGTCTGAATCAAGAAGAATTCAGACTTGGCCATTAAAACGATCCGAGACCTATTTAGACTATATAATTCGTATTTCTTTCGGACAGATTCCTAGTGAAAACAGCATCTTTAATACGAAGATATTTGTGCTAGATCAATAAAATTACGCATATTATTCTAGCGGATTACGTTTTTAGCTGACGAATTGCCATATTCTAAAGAGAGACAAAGGACGCGACAATCATCTTGATGGATAAGAACATGCATTAGAAAATTGAATTCAACATTTAATTTAGTAAAATAAGCAACACGTCGAATGAAAAACTTCGCTAACGAATCACCACATTAGAATAAGCGATGAGGAACGCGTATGAATTGAGCTCACCATGACCTATAGTTTTGGAGAACAAGAAATAACACGAAAGACGTGAAATCTGGAACCCAAAGGATCTACTTTTGGATACATTTTTTTGGTTGTTCTCTATTTATAAAAAAAATTAAATGATCTCGAAACGGTTGCAAATTTTAATAATATGGAATAGGCATACATTCGCGACCTTTGAAAACTATTACAGGATTTGCTTGCAACAAAATATCTTTTCGCAGAACTATAAATTTATAATTCTGAGCGGTTCTTTAAAAAGAACGGTTTTACCCATCTCTAGTCTACGCGGTAGTGTTGCCAACATTTCTAAAAAGTACTTCATACAGCTATGAGAGTACTACTACACCTACTTTCTTGACGTGTCTCGTAGTTCCCATGGCTTTGTTTAATCCTAACGAACGGCAGCGAGGTCATATGCAAAGATTTATCCCGGCTCAGAAATTATGTATAGCTGGCTGATTTGACTTCCAGCTTTCGGCGAAATAACAGTATCTTGATTTTATTTTTAAAGATAATCATAACAAAGTTCATCACTAATATTTCCAATGATTTAATTTTTCAATTTAATATTCAATTTAATAAGTTCAATGAAAACGAAGGAAATATTCTTTTCCGGAAAAAAACCTTTTAAGATTTAACAATCACTAATGCCATCGCTGACGTATCTCTTATGTATTCTCTTTTCAGGTGTTCTGCATTCTATAACAACATCTTCAAGGTTGCAATTGAAACAGCTCGTGAAACAATTTGATGTGACAATTCGATCGCTCGGAAATCTTACTTTAACCTGTAAGCCACGAACAAGAAAGTCATCAAAATCGACCGTCGAAACACCCCGCTTGGAAGGACATTCCGAACCGGCTGGCTCTGGCCAGTTCCGTAGCAGGATGATGGTTCAAGCTGTAATATTTTTACGACCACATCAATTTTTCCTGCACTGTCGATGGTGCGGTCGCTGTTACTGCTGCTACCGTGGAGAAATCTGTTGCTACCAGCAGCTGGACCACAGTCGATTAAGACCTTGGTTCTGGTTCTGTGCCAGTTTTGCCAACAATACTGGTGGAAACGACGATGATGACGACGACGACAACGAAGATGATGATGATGTTCCGCTCGTTACTGCCAGCGAAGAAAATATAAAGATACCGAATGTCGATGCTTTAACTTTCTCCACCCCCGCATTGCAACATTCTATAGTTCTAGCAGTGAGGAATGTTACCTCCAGTAAGTGAAAAAAAAGCAACGTTACGTGAACTGTATTAAAGCATACGAACAATGCGAAATATGAATCTTGTGGAGGAAAATTTGGTGATAAGTGGCGCCGAGGTGCCCTTGCTGTCCGAGGGCCAGAGTGTTGAACTGGCAGAGACAGAACTGTCTACAAATCGGGGAGCCAGCTTTGGTATGGAGCAGTTGGAACTGAACAGTACCGGATATGGCTCGGAAATGACTCAAGTAAGTAATGTTGCATCACGATGAATCATTTTGAATAGAATGATTTGCATTACATTTGTATCGCACGCACAAGAATAGCACTTGCCTTCTGAAAAAAATTCTGGTTACCTTGATTTGCTTCAATTTTAAGGCTCTTTTTCAAGGCTACGTAAAAAACTAACAGTCTTTTGTAAGACTTTTTTTAAAGAGTGATCATCAAAGCTATTAAGTCTTTCTGGAGACCTAAAACTAAAAAAACCTTTTTAAAGCTAGCTATTTACAAAATTATTTTTTAAACTATTCAGTCTATTGTAACAAAGCAAAGTCTAGGCATTACATTCCTTTTGTGGAATTAGGCTTTTCTGTTTCAACAGACTTTCGCAGCCGATTCTTAGTGTACAGAATCATTGCATGGCTTGTACTACGATCCTACTGACACTATGAATCCTATGAATCCTTCCAGGTCGGGGCTCCAACATATGACAACTGGTTTGTAAGACCAGCAGCGTATGCATTGAACCGCCAACCCGGGGTATCTATTTCAACACTGCTCCTGAATCAGCCTTATTACGGCTATCCAAAAACCAGCATTTATTGAGACCTATTCGAACTAAAGCTTGAGTAGTTTCAAATCTAAGTACGAAAAAAATTGATTTATCTCGAATTCATGAAACAACAATGTGCAGTACTTAAGTTGAATGTCATTTGTTGAACTTCACAGGAAAGAAGGCGTGTGGGGAATGTCAGAGACAAATAACTACAAATAACTTTGGGTCACTGAGAAGCAAAAGATAGATACAGGTTAAAATTGGGCTAAATAAAAGATATATAATAATGATAAGTCTAATATCAAATATGATAACACTCAACGCCAGTATAGGAAATAACAGAAATAGTTCTTTTCAATAACGCATGCACTATCCAATGTAATTTACATTTAAACTTGAGTTGTTTTAAGAATCAAGACCTGTAATCATCCTCGATTGCTGGTCCGGATGGAATTCACTTTTTAGTATTAAAAAAATGCTCGAACAGCCTATTCATTTCACTATCTATGCTATTCAACATACCACTCAATTCAGGAGCTTTTCCCGACGTCTGGAAAAAATCATTCATTTTCGCTGTGTTCATAAAAGGACTGATGTTTCTAATTATAGTGGGATTACATATAACTGCAACAACTACATCTCTGAAAATCACGGTTTTATGCCAAATCGATCAACCTCAACAAACTTATTATCTTAAACATCCTTCATTACACTTGCATTCGGCGGATCACAATTTAAATGGCTACAATATCGCGAAATGTCAGTAAAAAACGGAAACTGCATTACAACACCTTTCGCTGTCTACTCTGGAGTCCTCAAGGCAGTCACTTATCACCATTTATATTTTTACTCTACCTTAACGATCTCAGCTTTTTATTAAAATGTCACAAACTTTCGCAGATGATTTGTATATTTTGCAGTATCAGCTGGTCTTATTTACGAACTGGGGCCATGACAATATGATGCTTTTAAATGCATCAAAGTGTTCAGTCTTGCCGTTTACTGGCAAACACTCGCTAATTAGGTACGGTTATAACATCTCACATGGACTTGACTCTTCCGGGAAGGATTTAGAATCTATCATATTTACTAAAAATCTCAAGAAATTTTGTATTTTTTCAGACATTTTTTAATCTTAGAGTTATTTGTGATTTAGCTAAGCACGCTTTCAAAAATGTTCGTGTACCAACCGACTAAATTTAATTTCAGCTAGAATTTCAAAAATAGTAACAGTCCGAACTAAATGCTAATGCTAATTGCCTTGAGAAATGTGGATTTTTTTATTTTTTTTTACAAGAAAACGAAATTATTTCACTTTACAGATTTTACCAGTTTCGGGGTTCAATCGTGTTCAATAAAATTTTCTACAAATTTGAGCTAATACCAAATTCAATCTACATAAAAGATCATAGATGTTTGTTTTACATTTCCCAATATATTGAATTCAAAAACTTCCACAAAAATGAAGATTTTTTGAGATTTTGATGTAAATATAAGATTTTACTCATAAAATTTTACAAGTTTCTAAGTTCATTGAGTTGGTAAGCAAAATGTTCTTTGACTTGCAACCACGTAAGTGTCTACAACTTCTTCCATTTTAAAAACTTCTGTGAAAAAATGTCGATTTTTTTAGTAAATATAAATTATTTATAGATTTATAGTAAATATAAAATATAAAATTTTTGAAATTCCAGCTGAAAGTAAATTTAGTCGGTTGGTACACGAACATTCTTGAAAGCGTGCTTAGCTAAGTCACAAAAAACTCTAAGATTCAAAAATTTTTGTAAGAATACAAAATTTCTTGAGATTTTTAGTAAATATGATAAAATTTCCTGTTAAAATTTTTTTATTGAAGCAATATTCAATCGATTGGTGATCAACAATGCCTAAATGTTCGATATGAATTTCATGCTAAGTGGCAAACAGGTTTAATTTTATTCTAATTTTAAAATGTCTATGAAATATCTAATTTTTGGATTTTCTTTAGTAAATTTGAAACTATTTTTTCCGTGCATTATAGCTAGTATCAAATTTAATCGATTGGTGAACAAAAAATGCTTTGCTGTAATTATAGCATTCTTCGAATATTTCTAATATTCTTAAATTGCTGTGAAAATATCGAATTTTTTTGAGACATTTTCGGTAAAGTTGAAATAGATTTCTTCTAAAACATATAGCTGATATCAAATGTAATCTATTGGTATACAAAAATGCATATTTCGTCGTTATGAATTTAAAGATATGTCGAAAATACGAAGCTTTCGATAATTTATGCTTGGACTTCTGGTTACGGTTTTGATCATAAATTCCATTAGCAAAGTGTAATTTAAAAATTTCCTGTTCTATTTATGTTGTGATAGACGTATCTGTCCAATAATTAATGAATTATTAAAAATCGGACTTCTAACAGCTAAGATATGGCCAGCCAAAGTAAGCGTTCCCACTTTTTTTCAAACAGACTTTAGTTGGAACTTTGTATAATAACTTTGAATAGAATATTCGGTTTTCCATCGTTTCGAATGGATTTTATTCAGAATAAATTTATCTTTCTAATGGTAAAAAAAGTTGTGAAATCGGTTTAAAAATGGCTATGATATAGTCATTCAAAATTAGCGTTCCCACTTTTCATGGTACCCTTGGTAGTCTGCGTAACTTTTTACCCCCTTGGTTTAGAAAGTAAAATTTCGTCGTTCACTGGGTCGAAAGCAGTTCTATATGGTATTCTATAGACATTTGCTCGGTGCAGTAAGAAAAAAACTAACGCGATTCGTCTCAACCGCTCGTCTGGGAAAGAATCCATGTAATGTAGCTATAAAACTATCTCTCATGTCACACTAACAACAAATGCATAACAAATAAATAATAAAAAAACGATACTAACCGCATGATGGCCCGGAATCGATTGAACCTGATTTTGACGGCAACCACCTAGATTTCGTTAAAATTCTTACACAGTTGTTTCTTTTTTATTGTGCACAATCACTAATCGAAAGCGGCAAAGTAATTGTACTGCCTCACAAAACCGTGTGACCCTGCATGTTTCCTAGTCATTCCAAAAAGGCTAGAAAAGAATGCTCGACCACACATCAAATATTAACGCTTTCCTAATGACACAGATTAACGTATGATTTTTGTTGTTATTTTCAGCTAATGCCAACCCAGCTTGACTACAGTGTCGTGAAAGCGAACGAATCGACTCTCAACGGTACCGAACAAGTGATTGATAGCTTCTACTTTTACGAGGTAATTAATGAATAGAAGTGTACGAGTACTTTTTTTCCTTGAATTTCCTTCATTTTGGTATGTTTTTCTTGAGAACAGATGATCTCTATCCAATAATCGGTAGTCGTCTAAGTGCGGTGGGAAATGTTCGGATGATGACAAGTGCATCACACGAAAGTCCTCTGTTATAATTGGAGTGCACTTTCGCTGATGAAATGACGAAAAAATTTCCGAATGATTAATATCGATTAACAAGGATGAAGGATTTTTACTACTGCCCGTCAATGTGAAAGCGTTAACAAAGATCGGTGAATAATTTTCCCAGAGAGTAGTGGATTATCAGTAAAATTATTTAATCATCGAATTGAATCTTTCCCACAATAGCAGCTCTGTTGTGGTTTAATCAAATTTGAATTTTTATTGAGCACTACTTGATTTTGTAATATTGCGCAATTTTGAGCATGCAATTGAATTATTAAATTTAATATCGAAAACCTTTGATGCTGCTTTTCGTGCAACTAAATCTACCACAGATGCTTGAAACAAGTTTTATTATCACCATCTTATTGGAAAATTAATTTTCCTGTGGTGGTTTGTAGACCT
This sequence comes from Malaya genurostris, assembly GCF_030247185.1. Taxonomy (NCBI): domain Eukaryota; kingdom Metazoa; phylum Arthropoda; class Insecta; order Diptera; family Culicidae; genus Malaya; species Malaya genurostris. The sequence goes on along the minus strand of NC_080571.1, from coordinate 117,265,683 downwards.
TTTGGGAATGGGGTTGTCCCCTGTACGAACTTTGTCCAGCAGTGTCGGACCAAGATGAACTTTGCGGGCTGTCAGATTGACGACAAAACAAGCCGTTTAACCGACAACTATTAATGATTTATATCATTTATATCGTTGTGGCATGTAGCCGTCTTTATCTAAGCTAAGCGGATTCTAGATTGGAAATCGCTAGAAGAAGAAGAAGAATTGTGAAAATGAGAAAGTTTTACATTTACTATTGTAAATGTAAGCAAACATTTACGAGCCATACCAACTCAGCAAAAATATGAAATTTACCAATGACGTAAAATCACGCTTGGCTCAATTTATAAAATCGTTATTCGTTAAGTAGCTGAATTTTACTAGAATTACTAAAATATGCACAAAACACCCTTTGCGCAAAAATGTGAAAAAGCATAAACGGCTGAAGTTCAACTTAGAACTCATTTAAGTATTTTTGATTGCAAAAACCTGTTTCAATCCAACTAATGGTGAAATGATGTCTTTCTCAAAAAAAAAGTAGAAAAAAAATTAAACCCTCAGTCACATTTATGACAATAAGAGTTAGTTGTCATAAATGTGACTGAGGGTTTAATTTTTTTTTACTTTTTTTTTACTTTTCCACTCTAAGGAGTGTATCGAAAATAAGCTATCCACATCCATTTGTGTTGTACGCATGTATTTGTGATGGTTTTATATGCTCAGATCACAGCATGCTGTGCGTTTGGCGGTCAGCTTTCGTTTGTTTACTTGTTTGTGCGGTTGAAATTCTGCGTTTTCAAAATGTCGCGTATCGAAAAGGAAGTGAAAATTAAGATTCTGGACACATGCCTAAGTGAGAAGGGTATTACTATGTGAAAATTGGCGAAGCGATTTGGAATTCATCATGCCAGTGTTAAAACCATCGTTAATATGTTTGGGAAACACTGTTCTTTGGATGAGCTACCAGGAATAGGCAGAAAACCCGGTTCTTCCAACCCGAAACTGGACCAGAAAGTGGTATTTCTAATCATGAAGAACAAATCAATGTCAATACGTGATTTTTCCACAAATGCAGGATCGAGTGTCGGAATGATCCAGCGTATCAAGAAGCGAAATCACCTGAAAACCAACCAGAAGAAGAAAATTTTGAAACAAAGTGTAGAACAGAAGAAGCGAGCAGCAACAAGGGCCCGGAAATTGTACGAGGTCTGTTAAAAAAGTTTCCGGAATTTTTTAATTGCGCCCGTCTGGAGAGTCCGGTGGTCAAAAATTTTTTTTATTGTGTTGGTACATATGTCCCTAATGTATGGTGAAATTTTCAGCTGTATTCATTGTTTACATTCTGTCTTGTAGCGGCTGGTTTTTGCTAGTTTACGATTGCGCTTTTGTTTCGACATCATAACCGTACACCCATGTTTCATCACCAGTTAGGACCCTTTCAAGTAAATTTGGATCGTCGCTGACGTCGTTTAACAGCTCCTGAGCGATGGTAATGCGTTTGTTTTTTTGATCAAAATTCAGCAGTTTAGGAACGAATTTTGCTGCCACTCGTTTCATGTCCAAAACATTTGAAAAAATATGATGACATGAGCCAACTGAAATGTCAACTTCATCAGCAACTTCTCTAATAGTGATTCGGCGATCATCCATAATCATTTTTTCCACTTTTCCCACATTTTCATCGATTATTGACGTGCTGGGTCGACCGGAGCGTTCGTCGTCTTCAACGTCTTCGCGGCCATCTTGGAAACGCTTATACCACTCGTAAACACTTGTTTTTTCCATAGCAGACTCTCCGTAGGCTCTCTGTAACATTTCGCACACTTGGTTACACTTTATTTCATTTTTCACGCAAAATTTAATACAAATTCTTTGACTCTTCAATTCTTCCATTGTTTAAACTAACAAAAATCGCTGAGCTAAAAAAAACACGTCTACACCAGCCGCTACAAGACAAAATGTAAACAATGAATACAGCTGAAAATTTCACCATACATTAGGGACATATGTACCAGCACAATAAAAAAAATTTTGACCACCGGACTCTCCAGACGCGCGCAATTAAAAAATTCCGGGAACTTTTTGAACAGACCTCGTATTCTCGTCTTTTGCAGTGTCCGGATGCATGCGTTTTGATGGACGATGAGACTAATGGAAAGGAGGACTCAAAAACCCTTTCAGGTCCACAATACTTTACTGTCGTCTTTGGGGAGGATGTGAGCGATGCGGACAGGTCGATTCAAGTGGAGTGTTCGGTCGACAGGTGCTGGTATGGCATGCAATATGTTCCTGTGGTTTGAAGTCAACCATTTTTTACACTACCGGAACTATAAATGCAGAAATCTATCGATCTGAGTGTCTCCAGAAGAGATTGCTGCCTTTATATAAGAAGCATAGTACACCTCTACTGTTTTGGCCGAATTTAACGTCGGCTCACTATGCCAAAACCACTCTCAATTGGCTTGCGGAAAAGGGTATACATTTCGTTGAGAAAATTATCAATCCACCAAATTGCCCTCAGTTTCGACCCATCGAACGTTACTGGGCAATCGTGAAGAGGGTATTCAAGAAGACTGGTAAGGCAGCTGGGAACATGCAAGAGTTCAAAAAAATTTGGTCTCAAGCGTCCAAAAAAATGCGATGAAACACTTGTCCGGAACTTGATGAAGAGCGTTCGATCAAAAGTTCGAAAGTTCGTGAAGGAATAACATAAATTTCATCCGGTTTTCATTATGTTCAAGTTTAGCCTCATACAATAAAGGATCAATTTTTAGTTTGAATAAAATATCGTTTTTTATCATAATTGGAAAGAAAAATTTGTGGATAGCTTATTTTCGATACACTCCTTATGGCGGTATACATTTTAAAAACAGTTAATCCTGTTACTCCGAAACCGGAAGTCACATCCGAACAAAAGTCTATGAAATCATAAAATTTTTCATTTGAGTCTCAATTTGTGAGAATCAACTCAGCCGTCTCTGAGGAAATGAGAGGTGTTTTGTTTTGAGTTATTGATCACTATTTCTGAGACTTCCGTAACCGGGAAGTGGGTACCGTCATAGCTGAAATCGATTCGTTTGTCAGTAACTAACACAACCTACAAATTAAAATAATTTTGAGTCAAATTTAGAAAAAATTTTCCTTGTTTTGCATTATCGCTCTAAATGACGGGTTGCAATTTCATACACACTTTACTCTATATTTCCGGAATCGGGAGTCGGATCCGTACAAAATGCTACACTTACTTATAAAAACCTAATACCTTCCATTTGAATCTAAGTTAGCGAAAATTGGCCCAGTCATTTCTGAGAAATTTTAGTAATTTTTGGTTTGGAGTATACGATTCGGTACTTCCGGAACCGGGAACGAAGATCTAGTATACCTAACGCTCGTATTCGTATTGTATTTTACAGTATTGTACTGTATTTTCGACCCAAATACTGCGTACTGCTTTTTACCCTTAAATGCACTGTATTTTTTCCATTGAAATGTACTGTATTTTTCACATTGAAAAATAAATACAGAATTTCAAGTCTAACGGTATGCATTTCGATTTGCATCAATACAAAATGTCAGCAATGCAACACGTAGCGAATGTAAATACATACAAACAACAAATTTTAATGTGAATGTTACTTAATTATTCATTCTTACTCAGAGTGCGCAACAACTGAATCAAAATCATCATCAAAAAATGTGTGATGGATAATTCGGGCATTTTTTAGTTTTTATCGAGCTTAACAATGCCTTTTAAGAGGGTAAAAACTTGAGATTATGAAAATAAATCATCTGATAACTATTTGCTTTTAATGATTTGTTTAGTTTAATAATTTGTTAGGATGTACAACCGTCTTGAACTTGTTTCAAATTTGATCAATATCTAATGAGGAAAACACTTTGAAAAATGATATGCGAATAAAACTATGTCATGAAAACCGCGAAAAAGCTATCGCAGAGACGGGATTCGAACCCGTAGTTACCTCCTGTCCATATTTCCAATTAAACAATCCTGCATGTAAAGCACACGAAGAAACAGACTAATTGAGGGCTGAAACAGCTGGCGGAGGGGTTGCTATGGAGATAAGACTACAATTGAACGATGTGGCACCCGAGCAAAGCTGAACATGCTCGGTTCTTTTATTCAATTAAGCTGTTTCTTCGTGTGTTTCACATACAGGATAGTTTAAGGACTGGTTCCTCCTAAAACATGTTTTTTTAAATTCCACTTATTGTTTAAACAATATTTCCAAATAATACTAATTAAAGATAAAAGTACAGATATTAAACTTTATAAAAAATATTTTTTTTCCAAATGGTGGCTCTTTCTTGGAAACTAATCGTCAGAAAGTGAAAAGCAAACCAGTTTCATTTTTTTATTTTGGCATAAACACAGTTGGAAAAACATGGTTTCCAGAAAAAGTCGACCAAAGTTTTGTCGTGAATGCGACTTACTTTACTATGGGGCGCCTTTTCAAAATTTACCCTCTGAGAGAGTGATAAGTTTTTGATCGTGAATATCTCCTGTTGTATCTAATGAATCAACATAATTCTTGCTACATGCCATCGGAAATATGATCACAATTTTATGTTAAAATTTTCAGTTGTGTGACATAATCTCAAATAGTTTAAAATTAAACTTTTCTGAAATGTTTGGTATAAACGAGTATCAAAGAGGATAATTCATAAGGCGCGTTTGCCTTTCTCGTATTTTGAAAGCTCATAGCTCAGTGATCTGTGGAAGGATATATATAATCTAACTACCAATAGAATCGAAAATTTTCAACTTGAACGTGTATTGCAACAACATTGAAGTTTTTCAAAAGTACACTATCGAAAAACTTGTTTGATTTAACTCATGACAGCACCAGCCAATCAGAACGCGAGATGTCTGCATCTATGTATACAAGAGCATCCATATAAAAGTTGAGTGGTTCATTTTTTCTACCATTTGTTGAGCAACTGTTCCCGAAACAAGATACACGAGAGCAACATCGAGGACCTGTCTCACTGTTTCCCGTTCGGCGAACATAAAAAGGAATTTTGGCAAAGGAGCTGTCCGTACACCGCTGCCAGTAGTAGGTATAAAATGAAACGTGTTGTGAGAAATAGCGTCATTTAAGTTAAAGCAGCTACCCGAGTAACCACGACGCATTATAATTTTTGTTTCAAGTTTGGAATATATAGTTGTAGAATAGTTGCTGTTTAATATAACTAATCTGTACTTTAATGTTGGTGCATCGCTTCAAACTCTATTAGTGAAAAAGGGGAAAGCTTGCACAATTCATACAATCAATCAATTAACTGATATTCGGAAAAGTGAATTCGAGTTTCATCTCTGCGGTAGCTTTTTCGTGGTTTTCATTGCATATTTGTATTCGCATGTTATTTTTCGAATATCTTTTTCTCTAATCAAATTTATTGGCTTTTGTTGTTTATTCACTATTTTTAGTAAAAATGCGTACTGCAAAATGAACTGTTTTTATAAAATCGATGTACTGTAGTTTCTTGATGTTTATGCCAAATGTACTGTTTTTTGTAAGTGTTAAGTATACCCAAAAACCAATGAATTTGGTCGTCAACTAACCTGTTCCATTTATAATTATACCACAAAATGAAAGTATTTTGATTGATTATTCAGTGTCATGTATAAAAACACATTCTTGAAAATGATTTTTTTTACTCATTGCCCTATAATTCATGAACCGAAAGCCGTATACGACCTTTCATTTGTACTTAAGCTTGTGAAAATTTGTTGAGCGTTCTTCGAGAAAATCGAGTGAACTTTTTTTTCATTTTTTGCACAGCTTCCTTCCTTTGAAACAGGAAATCGGATCAAGATGGATTTCAATAGCAGGTTATGAGACACACATTTCAAACCAATTCTCGAGCTCGATAAAGTAAAATGCCGAGGCAGATCGGCAACACACAATTTGGCTTATTGCTCAGTAATCAATATTAAGTTTTCCTAGAATCTTATCAGTAAATTTACTGATTTTTAGGCAAAGTATGGGCGTCGGCTCTCTGGGTGGAACGCAACGCAAAATTGCTGGAGAGCACGCACAGACTAACGTATCTTCGTGTGATCAGTGCGTACCGTACGGTATCTGGCCTGCGTGGTGGCGTGCATAATGCCTATTGGACTGCTCGTCAAGGAGGACGCTGAGTGCTACGTTATGCGGAGGGACAGGAACGCCCGTAGGACTGCCAACACAGCCTCCCTACGCGAGTGACAAAGGAAATGGGACAGCTCAACCAAGGGCAGGTGGACACATCGGCTCATTCCAAGAGTCTCCGGATGGATCGACAGACCCCACGGCGAAGTAAACTTTGGCCTGACGTAGTTCCTCACAGGTCACGGTTGTTTTGGGTGGTATCTCCATAGGTTCGGCCACGCGGCATCTCCTGTTTGCCCTGGCTGCTCAAATTAGCTTGAGACGTCAGAACACGTCCTGTTTGCCTGTCCCCGTTTTGCGACACAAAGGAATGGTCTACTGGATGCATGTGGCAGAGAAACTACACCAGAGAACCTAGTCCAGAGGATGTGCCACAGCGAGGAGAACTGGAACGCAGTGTCGATCGCGACCTCTCAGATCGCGGGCATCTTGCTGCGAAATTGGAGCGCCGAACAACAGGCAGCCACGACCGCCGGCCGCTAAAGAGGGATCAGCGAACAAGCGTCGGTTCGGGAGTTTTTTCCGTTGTCGAGGAACTCTCCGTCGGTGTAGTCTAAATCCTTCGCCAGGGAATCAGACGAGTAGATTGCGACGTAGCTCCGGTATGGATCGTCGGAGCGCCAGTGAACCGGAAGCCATCCTCCAACCGGAATCATTGGAGCGACCCAGGTATCCTGCCGATCGATCCGTTTCACGCTTCCGATAGCGACGGTTACGGGAAAACTTCCATCGCCGGGGAATTCTTCGCCGGTGTAGGCTAAATCCTTCGTCGGGGACTAGCCGAGTAGAAGCCAAAGCACCGAAGTCGAGTCGTCGAGGCGCCAGTGAACTGGAAGCTATGCTCCAACCGGAATCACCGGATTGACCTCGAGTGTCCCGTGGACAAAACACGAGATTCGGTGTCGGGAGAAACTCTTTCGTCGGGGAGCTCTCCATCTGCGTAGTCTAGATCCTTCTACGGGGATTAGATGAGTAGATTACAACGTAACTCCGGTATGGATCGTCGGGGTGCCAGTGAACCGGAAGTCATCCTTCAACCGGAATCACTGGACCGACTCAGTCATCCTGCTGTTCGAATCGTCGGGGAACTTTTCCGTCGGTGTAGGCTAGATCCATCGTCGGGGATTAACCGAGTAGTTCGCGACGTAGATCAGCCCTTGGTCGTCGAGGCGCCAGCGAACCGGAAGCTAAGCTCCAACCGGAATCGCCGGACCGACCTCGACATCCTCCTGGTCGATCCCCTGTAGCGAAACGAGTGGCTCAAAATCGAGAGATAAATGGCCCAAAAGTAGGAGAGAACGACGCCGACGTCAATGACGATGCATTAGTCCGGGAAGGGTGCTTTGAGCACCGATAGCCTTCCATCCCGAAGTAATACCTAACGGTAGTTCCGGGGAGGTAGGGTTGGAAATCCAAGGTGTTTTAGTGGGTAGTTTCAATTATACAGTGGTAGAGTCCTGTAGAGAGTCTCACACTCTGTGCGTAAATGTATTTCACCTTGTAAAAAAAAAGAACACCAGTCGCAGTTAACAACTTACCTTCCAACCAACTAGCAACTGCAACCAATGTACAACAAGGCGCATCTACAGCAACTAGTAACGAACTCAAGACTACGAACAATAAGGAAAACGAAAAGAAGACGGAAATCAACAACAATACCAATGAAAGTGACCACGAACAAAGTACTCCTCAATCCTCGCAAGAGGGAAATGGAAGCTCCACTCCCCCTAGACAAAGGGTAATCATCGTTTGAAAAATAAACAAAATCAGCCTACTCAAGCCTACTCATTTACCCACATTCCAAGCAAAGAGCGAATAGTTCTGTATCAGTACTCAAGTTTGTCGTCATCATTCGGTACTAAACTGCAATTATCGTTTAGTTTTTCCTCAATCAAAATTGCTCCCGAAAACGAGAGATAAAAGCCAAGGGACGCGGGAACACTATTTTTTTCAATTACACCCAAACCTCCATTTACGAACACTTTTTATACGTTACCTCTTTTTACGTACTTCTTTTGACGAACAAAATCCCAAATAACGTAATCTTTTTTTACGAACCAAATCCCAATTAACGTAAACTTTTTTTAAGAACCTACTTCGTAAAAAGAGGTTTTGTCATTCATCGAAAGCGATTTCCGACTCCATGGAAACTACTACAATATGGGTATTTTTGGAACGGGTTTAAAGAGTAGATTCTGGAAAATGATGTTTGAGGTATTTTGGAAATCCAAGATGGCGACTTCCGGTTGATTGATATTCCTCGAAAACCCTTGCAATATGGGTATTTTCGGAACGGAATTGATGAGTAGATGTCGGAAAATGATATTTGAAGTGGTTCTGAAATCCAAGATGGCGACTTCCGGTTTGTTGATATTCCTTGAAAACCCATACAATATGGGTATTTTCGGAACGGAATTGATGAGTAGATGTCGGAAAATGATATTTGAAGTGGTTCTGAAATCCAAGATGGCGACTTCCGGTGTGTTGATATTCCTTGAAAACCCATACAATATGGGTATTTTCGGAACGGAATTGATGAGTAGATGTCGGAAAACGATGTTTGAAGTGGTTCTGAAATCCAAGATGGCGACTTCCGGTTTATTGATATTCCTTGAAAACCCTTACAATATGGGTATTTCCGGAACGGAAATGATGAGTAGATGTCGGAAAACGTTGTTTGAAGTGGTTCTGAAATCCAAGATGGCGACTTCCGGTTTGTTGATATTCCTTGAAAACCCATACAATATGGGTATTTTCGGAACGGGGTTAATGAGTAAATGTCGGAAAACGATATTTGGGGTGATTCTTAAATCCAAGATGGCGACTTCAGGTTGATTGAAATTCCTTGAAAACCCCTGCAATATGGGTATTTTCGGAACGGGATTAATGAGTAGATGTCAGAAAACGATGTTTGAGGTAGTTTTGAAATTCAAGATGGCGATTTCCGGTTTGTTGATATTCCTTGAAAACCCTTACAATATGGGTATTTTCGGAACGGAAATGATGAGTAAATGTCGGAAAACGATGTTTGAAGTGGTTGTGAAATCCAAGATGGCGACTTCCGGTTTGTTGATATTCCTTGAAAACCCTTACAATATGGTTATTTTCAGAACGGTATAGTGTTTTAAAGGCATACCAAGTTGAAGGAAAACTGCAAAAACTTTCAAAAGATACTAATAAACTGGAAGTCACTGTTTTGCATTTCAAAACAACCTCAAATGTAATTTTCCGACGTCTACTTTTGAATATCTTTCCGAAAGTACCCATATTGTATGGAGTTTCAAGGAATATCAACAAATCGGAAGTTACCATCTTGAACCACTTCAAACATCGTTTTCTGACAACTACTCATAAATCCCGTTCCGAAAATACCCATATTCTAAGGGTTTTCAAGGAATATCAAGAAACCGGAAGTTGCCATCTTGGATCTAAGAACCACCTCAAACATTGTTTTCTGACATCTACTCATCAACCCCGTTCTGAAAATACCCATTATGTAAGGGTTTTCAGGGAATATCATGAAACCAGAAGTCACCATATTGGATGTCGAAACCACCTCAAACATCGTTTTCTGACATCTACTCATCAATCCCGTTCCGAAAAAACCCATATTGTAAAGGTTTTCAAGAAATATCAAGAAACCGGAAGTCGCCATCTTGGATTTCAGAACTACTTCAAACATCGTTTTCTGATATGTACTCATTAACCCTGTTCCGAAAATACCCATATTGTATGGGTTTTCAAGGAATATCAACAAACCGGAAGTCGCCATCTTGAATTTCAAAAGTACCTCAAACATCGTTTTCTGACATCTACTCATTAACCCCGTTCCGAAAATATCCATATTGTAAGGGTTTTCAAGGAATATCAACAAACCGGAAGTCGCCATCTTGAATTTCAGAACCACTTCAAACATCGTTTTCCGACATCTACTCATTATTTCCGTTCCGAAGATACCCATATTGTTAGGGGTTTTAGGCAATCTCAATAAACCGGAAGCCGCCATCTTGGATTTTGAAACGAGCCCAAACATCATTTTCTTGCACTTACTCTTCACATCCGTTCCGAAAATAAACATATGATGCGGAGTTTCCACAATAATCACACAAAACTTTTTTTACGAACCAAATCCCAAATAACGTAAACTTTTTTTACGAACCAAATCCCAAATAACGTGAACTTTTTTTACGAACTACCTCTTTTTACGAACCCCCGTTTAGTTCGTAAATGGAGGTTTCGGTGTACCTAGTACCGGTTAGCTAAAGGTGAAGATTTTTCAATTGACATATCAACTCGTCCTAAAATGTTTGTTGGCATTTCGATGCCATACCCGGCGAGTACGAATCTCCAAGCAAAGCTTAAATTTACCCACCGCCGTAAAATACTCAGACCAATTTCGCCAAAAGTTTCTTTGGTGGCATTAAAACCTCGTCGTGCTCACCTTAATCGTATCACATTTCCTTACAATTTATGAAATCCGTCTAGACATAATGTGATTTTTATCGACTGTTACCACCGCGCCCGGTGGACATGTGTGTCGGCGAACTCCGGACGACTCTATTGCCTCGGGGAACAGCAGAAAGTTACACACACGTGTGTCAAAGGATTAGTGTCACCATTATCCGGAGAGTAAATTTCGCCTGAAAGGATCACTTTTCCCACGCTTCAACCACATTCCCCACATACTATATTAGAGAATAGTAGCTAGCTCCGCATGGCGTGCGTGCGTCCGATTTCTTCTTCTCTACTCCGCGTCAAGGTTACCGTTCTCGACATTGAATATGTTTTTTTTTGCTGGTTCATTTCCGACGGCTGTCACAGTGCAATAAAAAAAACGTTCCAACTGGAAGCTTTCACCATCGTCGCTATCGTCGTCGTCGTAGTTGCCATTTGAAGTGAACAGATATGTTGGACTATCCGTGCATTACATAAATTTTTGCTTCTGGGATTTCGAACCTGATTTTTCGCGTTATCATGTATTATGTTAGTAGACCATTCTTTTGATGAGGGTCAATTGAGTGCCGTTGGAGTCGAGTTGTTTAATCAGTTTTGACGCGAACAGGAAGTATGATTAATGAAAAAGATGAAGATCTTCCAGGAAAAAGTTTCCCAACGCCCTTTCTCGTTGTTATCTTCCAGTAACAATAATAGACTGATGTGGATAACCTAGGCTTGGAGGAAACTTTTGTCTTATTAGGTGTGGTGGAATTCAATTAATTTCAATCACTAAGCGCGAATATGCAACGATAAGGAACCGAGTGGTCAGAAGAGATGATTAATTTCCAAAGTGCTCTTCTCATTCAGGAGAAAAAACTCCTAGAACACACTCAAAGATGTTTAGGAATCACGTTCACGGAAAAAATAAACAAAAAATATGATAACCTAATCTTCTGTCACTTTCCGGCTCACAGCCCTCATCGACCTGGTTCGATATTCGAAATTATTTTCTCCTGTGAAGAAGCCTTGACAAGTAATTAAATTGAAGGGTGGATTATTTATTCCCCAAAATTAAACCGATCATCGGATTTGCTTAGAATTTTCCTGGGTTAAGAAACTGTTAGTTAGTTTTAATTTACAAAATTTGTATTATTCGATTTAGTCTTCCATCCAAAACGCCGGTTACATTCGTTTTTACTCCACTCATAAACTTTTGTGCAACAGATTTGCTTTTGTTTTTTTTTCACATAAATTCCAATTCTTCAAAACAAGCGCTGTTGTAATCGTTTCTACTTTTCAATAATAACTGTTCGTAGTTTCCACATTTTTTAACACGTTTCGAGTGCACTGGCTAGATGATAGATCAGGCCAAAACGGAGTATTTTTGCCGTGAATACGTCTTACATTACAACGGGACGATTTTGCGAAATTCGCCCAGTTCAAGAATAGGCAGAACTTAATCGTGAATGGTATAAAATAAATAATTCGAAAACTAAGTTTTCTCAGACTCTTGCAATGAATGAGGAGAACTTTCTCGTACTCGAGTCGCCGATTTTGAAGTAGTCAGGCACATGCCAGTACCGTTAAATGGTGAACTTTGATCGAAAATCGTTCATTTCTTCCAGTGCCATGGATGGAACTGGACGTTGTGGTGAGGATCTTCCACTAATACCAGTAATAATGAACTTAAATGCTTAAATCGCAGCTCTCGTTTGGTTTTCGAACGCCGTCGCTTTCAAGATGAAAGTTTCAACCAACATCAGCACGGAGCTGAATTTATGATTAAATTCTTGAATTGAATTCAGTACCATGATTCTGGTTCACCTGAATTCTGAACATTATTTCAAGTTCAGAGAGTTTAGTTTCAGACTTCGGTTTATGAAATTAGTTGTAGAAAACAGATGTAGAATAAAAATTATGATTCTGAACTGAAACCTAATTCTGGATTCTGGAACTGGTTCTTGACTAGATTTTTGAACTGAATTTAGTTCGTTAATTTAATTTCGGGATTCCAAAAGGAGCTCAATTTCTGAATTCAGATTCAGAATTTAATTTCTAAATCCAGTTTCAGTATTTATTTCAAGAATTCAGAATCTACATGCTCAGTTCCTTTATTAAGGTTCGGAAAATGAGTTTAGTTCCATAATTCAGGATCTAAATTTATAATCTGATTTCCTAATTTTGAACCTGAATTTTGCAACAGAATTCTGAACTTGTCACAGATTTCGATTTTAGTTCTTGAATCCAGTTCTAGAATTTAATTCTGTCTCAGAATTTTAGTTCTGGTGTAGATGAATGAATGAAGGCAAACAGACTGAACAGTTAAAAAATTTGGATAGATACCGCTAATCGGGTCTTTTTAGAACCATTGAAATATTTTCAAAGGATTAAGCGAAGTATCTAAATCTAAACTGTATTTATTCCATATTATTTGATTGTATGGTGGACTATATTTGTTGTCGATAAGTCGTACTTTAGTATAGATGAATCGTTTGCAATTCTGTAAGCGAAACAACAAAAATTGCAAAATCCACACAATCTACTAATACGAAAAAAAAAGTCTTGGCATTACGAGGGTTGTTGCTTATGTATTTAGCCTAAAAATGAAAACAATACTATAAATGCTTTGTTGTTCTTCAAAATATTCCCCTAGATGATCAATACACTTCAGCATACGTTTGAAGCAATTTTCATCAAATCGTAATAAATCATTGCACGAAAATGTTCACGATTAAATTCCATTTTTTTGCTGAGGTAAAATTTTCAACTCACTGTAAACAAAACAAATAGCTCTCAAATGACAGAATGTTCTGAAGATGGCAGTGGTTAAAAATGTCGAACTTTATGATGGAGACGTCAAATCCACCGGGCAACACTTAGTGTTGCCAAGGCTAAACACATAAGTAACAACCTACGTAACTTATGAAAAAAAGAGCAAATGGTACTTCTAAACCACGCTCTGGAATTTCCCATGAACTTTACCTAATACACTTCAATCGAAGTGATGTAAACAATTTGAAAACTTTAGAAAAAGTACGTTTCATTTCCCACATTAAAATTCATTGGGAACATTATAAACGGCATAATCGTATTGCAAACTTAACGCAATGTCGTCGTTGCCAAGGCTTCGGCCATGGAACCAAAAATTGTCATATGGATATACGGTGTTTGAATTGTGGTAAATCGCATTCGAAAGACGTTTGTCCAATGAATGAAACCACTGATAAATTTTCATGTTCAAATTGCAATGGAAATCATAAATCCAATTATTTGAAATGTCCTGTCAGGGAAAAAATTTTAAACGCTCGTTCGCTTAGACAACAAGTCAAATCAACGACCTTAAATTTACAGAACATACCTGAAAATTCTTCTAAGGCACCTGCCAATTCGTCTTCTAACGAAAACAATTTATTGACAGGTAGATCGACCTCGTCATCATCTTCTTCTAATGTCAGTTATGCTGGTATATTAGGTAGAAATCTATCTCCTATTTCTTCTAATGTAAATAATCAAAACACAGGACCGCCTTGCAGTTCTTCTTCTAACGAAAACAATTTATTAATAGGTAGACCGGCCAAATCATCTTCTTCTAATGGCAGTCTACCTACAAATATTCCTTCAATGCCATTCGCTTCTTTAAATGAAGTCGATTTAGGCGATATAACTGAAAATAAAATGATCTACCTACAAGATCAACTTTTTCAAATGATCATCCAAATGAATTCGACTTCATCACTTCTTGAAGCATTTCAAATCGGATGGAAATTTGCAAATAATATTATAATGAATTTAAAATTTAACAGTGATGTTAAATAATTATTTGAATATTTTAAATTGGAATGCTCGATCTTTGAAATCGAGTGAAGATGAATTTTATAATTTTCTCAAAGTTCACAAAATTCATATTGCCATTGTGACAGAAACTTTTCTTAAACCAAATGTAAAATTGAAAAGTAATCCACATTATGTGGTTCATCGATTTGACAGGTTTACTGGAATTGGTGGTGGAGTTGCCATTTTTGTCCAACGGCAAATTAAACATCGAATTTTACCTTCTTTCAATACTAAAGTTATTGAAAGCTTGGGAATCGAAGTTGAAACCATTCATGGAATTTATTTCATCGCTGGAGCATATTTGCCATTCCAATGCACCGGCGAACAATTAAATTTCTTTAAAGGCGATTTGCAAAAACTTACAAGATATCGATCGAAATTTTTCGTAATAGGGGACTTAAATGCTAAGCATGTCCAGTGGAATTGTAGGCAAAATAACAGTAATGGTAAAATACTTCATAATCAACTCTCAGCTGGTTACTTTACAGTTCTTCATCCCAGTAATCCTACTTGTTTCTCTTCCGTGAAAAACCCGTCTACAATTGATCTGGTTCTAACAGATCAAAGTCACATTTGTAGTGAACCGATTACTCATGCTGATTTTGACTCAGATCATCTTCCTGTAACATTCAGACTTTCCAACGAAGCTATAATTAATCCAATTAGTTCTATTTTCAACTATCATAGAGCTAATTGGTTGGATTACAGATCTCACATTGAAAATCATGTGGATCATGAAACTATTTTAGAAAATTCTGCGGACATCGACACAACAATTGATAATTTGAATCATTATATTATCGAAGCTAGAAATCTTTCAGTTCCCAAAGCTCAAACTAAATTAAATTCTCCTATCATCGATGACAATCTTCAACTGCTCATTCGGTTGAAGAATGTTCGTCGACGACAATATCAACGTTCTCGTGATCCTGCTATGAAAAACATAGTTAAGGATTTACAAAAAGAAATTAAACATAGATTTACTCTTTTGCGAAATGAAAATTTCGCTAAAGAAGTTGAACAAATTAAACCATATTCTAAACCTTTCTGGAAACTTTCTAAGGTTCTTAAGAAACCTCAGAAACCAATTCCTGCTCTCAAGGAAGAAAATCAAATACTTCTTACAAATGGTGAAAAAGCTCAAAAGCTAGCTCAGCAGTTCGAGAGTGTCCACAATTTTAATTTAAACGTTGTGAGTCCTATTGAAAATGAAGTCTCACTGAAGTATGATCATATTTCAACCCAAGTGTTATCACACGATGACATTATTGAGACGAATTTTGATGAAATTAAATCAATTATTAGGAAACTCAAAAACATGAAGGCTCCTGGTAATGATGGAATTTTTAATATTCTTATTAAAAATCTTCCCGATGTTGCCTTGAGACTCCTGGTTAAAATTTTCAACAAGTGTTTTTCATTAGCTTACTTCCCAAAAAGATGGAAAAACGCTAGAGTAATTCCTATCCTAAAACCTGATAAAAACCCAGCAGAAACATCAAGTTATCGCCCAATTAGCTTACTTTCTTCTATCAGTAAACTTTTTGAAAAAATTATCTTGTTAAGAATGATGACTCATATAAATGAGAATTCAATTTTTTTACCAGAGCAGTTTGGATTTCGTCATGAACATTCAACTACTCATCAACTTGTCAGAGTAACGAACATGATAAAATCAAATAAATCTTCTGGGTTATCCACTGGAGTTGCTCTTCTAGACATAGAAAAGCATTCGACAGTGTTTGGCACAAAGGTTTAATAGCAAAAATGTCTGATTTCCAGTTTCCTATTTATTTGATCAAAATAATTCAAAATTATTTAACTGATCGTACTCTTCAGGTTAGCTATCAGAATTGTAAATCTGAATTGCTACCCGTACGAGCCGGTGTTCCGCAGGGTTCGAGTGTAGCTCCAATCTTGTATAATATTTTCACTTCTGATCTTCCAATTCTACCCGTTGGTTGTCAGAAATCGCTATTCTGTGACGACACAAGTCTGTTAGCCACAGGTAGAAATCTAAGAGTGATCTGCAGTCGCCTACAAAGAAGTTTAAATATTTTCAATGATTATCTGTCAAAATGGAAAATTAAACCAAATGCAGCAAAAACGCAATTAATTATCTTTCCTCACAAGCCAAGAGCTTCTTTTCTTAAACCAAACAATAATCACATTCTCAAATTGAATGGCTTGGAATTGACATGGTCTGATCAAGCTAAATACTTAGGTTTAACGTATGACAAAAAACTCACTTTCAAGGATCACATTGAAGGAATCCAGGCAAAGTGTAATAAATATATTAAATGTTTATATCCTCTTATAAACAGAAATTCTAAGCTCTGTCTAAAAAACAAATTGTTAATTTATAAACAAATTTTCAGACCAGCCATGCTTTATGCGGTACCAATTTGGTCAAGCTGTTGTTCCACCAGGAAGAAAACGCTTCAAAGGATTCAGAATAAAATTCTGAAAATGATTCTGAAGCGTCCTCCCTGGTTTAGTACAAATGAGTTACACAGACTCACAAATATAGAACCATTAGATGTAATGTCACATAATATTATAAGCAAATTCCGACAAAAATCGATGCAATCTTCAATTGAATCGATTCGCTCTCTGTATTAGTTAGTAAGTTAGTATATAAGTTCCTTTTCCCCATTACACAATACAAGTAGGTTTAGAATTTTCCCTACACAAAAATCTCAGAATTGCGGAAGCAAATGATGTCTTCATGGTAATAACCAAATCATATATATATAACAGGGCTGAAAAGTCACCACTTGTGGCTGAACACCCAATTTAAATCTTAATAATTTAATTTTAACTCATATTCCAATAAATAGTTATTTAAAAAAAAAAAAAAAAAAAAAAAAAAAAAAAAAAAAAAAAAAACAACCTACGTACAATCATTTTGTGCAATTTGGCTTTTATGTTGCAACAGACTTCGCAGTCGACTCTTAGCGTTCAGAATCATTGCGTGGCTGGTGCTACGATCCCACAGACACTAGGAATCCTTACAGGCCGGTAACTGGCTTTCAAGATCAGCGCCCTTTGCATTGAGCTGCCAACTAACAATTATCTATATTCGGAAGGGAAAAAGAAGCATGTCAGTTTTATTCCTATACACGTTCTTTAGTAATGTTTGTGACATTACCCGCTCGATTTTTTTAAATGTATTATTTCTTCCAACGCTTCAAAATAATTTTCAAAAGTTTATTATGAATCTTTTAAAGCGTTTTCTTCCTGGTGGAACAACAACTTGACCAAATTGGTACTGCGTAAATCATGTCTGATGTGAAAATTTGTTCATGAAAATAAACATTTATTATTAAGACAGAGTTTTGAATCTCTGTTCATAAGAGGATATAAACATTTAATACATTCATTACACTTTGTTTGGATTCCTTCTATGTTTAGTTTTTGCCATACGTTCAACTTAAGTATTTTGCTTGCTCAGACTATGTCAATTCCAAGCCATTCAATTCAATAACGTGATTATTGTTTGGTCTAAGAAAAGAAGCTCTGGGCTTATGAGGAAGGATATTCAATTGCGTTTTTGTTGCATTTGGAGCAATTTTCCCTTTTTGACAAATAATCACTGAAAATATTTAAGCTTCTTTGTAGGCCATTGCAGATTAGTCGTCGATTTCTACCTGTGGTTAACAGACTATTGCCAGATATTTTTTTCAAAAAGTTCACTTATAGAAGAAAGTTAATTGATTGGTCGATAACTTGATGTTTCTGCTGGGTTTTTATCGGATTCGAGGATAGGAATTACTTTAGCGTTTTTAAGTTTCTCTCCATTAATTGACATAATTTCATCAAAATTCGTCTCAGTAATATCATCTTATAGCAATACTTGAGTTGAAATATGATCATTTTCAGTGAGACTTCATTTTCAAAAGAGCTCAAAACGTTCAAATTAAAATTGTGAACACTCTCGAGCTGCTGAGCAAGTTTTTGAGCTCTTTCATCGTTTGTTGGTTGTCTGTTTGTTCCCTTACTAGAGAGTAGTGGTTTCTAATATTTTTTAAGAACCTTAGAAAGTTTCCAGAAAGGTTTAGAGTATAGTTTATTTGTTCAACTTCTTTAACAAAATTTTCGAAATTTCACCTATTTATTTTTTGTTTAACAATATAATTTATAAGACAACGTTTCTCTAATGATAATCGTTCTATTTTAGATTACAATTTTGTTATTGAAGTCAACATTTAAACAATTTGAAGATATTTAAAAGTTAAGGATTCTTGATGCAAGTTCATTATTCGGACGTGTCTCAAAAAATATAGAATTGTGCATTGTAATCAAAACAAGCACTGGTAGCAAAATTTGTACCTGTTTGTTAAGAAATAACAGGTAGCTTTAACAGTAATATAAAAGGCATGTTGGCTTACGAATATAATCATTCTTGGCTTTTCCGTTTCTAAGTGACATTGTGCGTGTATATTTTAATCTTGTTCAGCTTTTGTGTTATTTTCTTGTGTTTTATCTATTGCTTATTAGTTAGTTCTCATTTTTCATCTTGCCAAATTCTATATTGTCTTTATTTTGATGGTGTAAATTTGTCTATTTTAATATTACTACAAAAATCGTCATTGTAATTTTTATTACTAATTTCATTGTTTAAATTTCTTTCAATGATGGATAAAGTAATCGTTTTTGTAAATTATTATTTGCAAATTGCCATCTAATTTAATATTCTTCAAAAAGTGATTCATTCGGATAATCATTGGAAAAAGTTGATCTAGTTTTTGATAGTCTTCATAATTCTCTACAGAGTATATTTACCGTTGATTCTTGTCAACATTCCAATCTACCTATCAAACATTCCTATCTACCTATCAAACCTACAATATCAATTGTAATCTCTTCAACTTTTTCCTCCTTAGAGACGTTGCGTCTCAGTGTTATTAGTGTGATTTCTAGAAGCCAACATAAGTGTGATTTCTATTGTCGTATTTTGCTTAAATTTTTCGTTAAAACGACCTGCAACGATTTTTCGTTAAAACGACCTGTAACTGTCATTCGAAGAGGAAAATTGTTTTCGTTTTAAGACAATTTGAAAGGTGTACCTATTCGAAGATATAAGTGCCTTAGAGGACTTAGGCGTGGATTATCGTTTTTTTATTTTCATGTATGTTTTGCAAATTTAATGTCGTTGAGCGAACAAGTGTTTATCCAAGCGAACAAGTGTTTATTATTTTTTTCCTGGTTTCAAACAAGTGGATTTATGATTTCCATTACAATTAGAACTTTAAAATTTATCAGTGGTTTAATGAACAGACGTTTTTCGAATGCGATTTACCACAATTCAAACACGCTATATCCATATGACAATTCTTGGTTTAATGACCGAAGCTTTGGCAACGACGACATTGCGTTAAGTTTGCAATACGATTATGCCGTTTATAATGTTCTCAATAAATTTTAATGTGGGAAATGAAACGTACTTTTTCTAAAGTTTTCAATTTGTTTACATCACTTCGATTGAAGTGTATTAGGTAAAGTTCATGGGAAATTCCAGAGCGTGATTTAGAAGAACCATTAGTTCATAAATTATACTTGGAAAGGGGCAAAACCATGCAATTCTTTTAGTGCATTTTTAATTTCATCAGACGGCATAGAATCAACGGAAGGGAAATCTGTCCGTTGTCTTTTATTTTTGCATTTAGATT
The DNA here is from genome assembly GCF_030247185.1 of Malaya genurostris. Classification (NCBI taxonomy): domain Eukaryota; kingdom Metazoa; phylum Arthropoda; class Insecta; order Diptera; family Culicidae; genus Malaya; species Malaya genurostris. The sequence continues at coordinate 117,245,585 of NC_080571.1, read as the reverse complement.
CTATAAGATCGTGAATGTTGTTAGAAAAAATGTTGAATAACGGATTGTGATTTATTCCGTATTGAATTATTTTTAGCCTTATGCTTGTTACCTGTGTTATGTTGGACGCATTCATTTTTGTAATGAATCAAATTTGAGATCAAATGACTTAGCTAAAATGTGGATGGTTGTGGTTCCGTTGTTGACTGCCCTTCTATTTCTGACATGTGACTTTCCTTATAAGCCCGTCTACGCCTAGTTTTCAAATTGATTACATCACTTCGATTGATTAGTGTATTAGGTAAAGTTCATGGGAAATCTCAGAGCGTAATTTAGAAGTACCATTCACTCTTATTTCATAAATATTTCTTGGAAAGGGGTAAAATCATGCAATTCTTTTAGTTCATTTTTAATTTCATCAGTACTTTGATCATTTAATAAGCCAATTTGAATTTGAATGATTCGACAGTCTTAAGAGGTCTATCTGATTTTATATCATATGAATAAAATTTATGAAGTTTCTCGGACAAATACAGGATAGGACGTTCATAATCTTCCAATCCACCAACTCGACATTCTTCTCTTCGTCCGATTTGAAATGAGACTTTTACTTCCGGGAGAAAAGTAGAAAGCTCAGTACGGAATGCGTTGAAGTCGGAAATCATCACCGTCACTGGTGCCATAGATTGTTGTTTCTTTCCAGAACGACAAGCGTCCGTTTTCCGTTGTCTTTTATTTTTGCATTTAGATTCTATAAGATCGTGAATGTTATTAGAAAAAAGTTGAATAACGGATTGTGATTTATTCCGTATTGAATTATTTTTAGCCTTATGCTTGTTACCTGTCCGGTTGGACGCAGGCATTTTTGTAATGAATCAAATTTGAGATCAAATGACTTAGCTAAAATGTGGATGGTTGTGGTTCCGTTGTTGACTGCCCTTCTATTTCTGACATGTGACTTTCCTTATAAGCCCGTCTACGCCTAGTTTTCAAATTGATTACATCACTTCGATTGATTAGTGTATTAGGTAAAGTTCATGGGAAATCTCGGAACGTGAATTAGAAGTACCATTCGCTCTTATTTCATAAATATTACTTGGAAAGGGGCAACACCGTGCATTTCTTTTAGTTCATTTTTAATTTCGTCAGTACTTTGATCATTTGATAAGCCTTTCAAGACAGCCTTAAGGGGTCAATCTGATTTTATATCATATGAATAAAATTTATGAAGTTTCTCGGACAAATGTCGAATAAGACGTTAGTAATCTTCCAATCCATCAACCAAAAGTCTTCGTCCGAGACTTTTACTTCCGGGAGAAAAGTAGAAAGCTCAGTACGGAATGCTTTGAAGTCGGAAATCATCACCGTCACTGAAATCTAAGAAACTCCAGAAATTGGTTTCTGGAGTTTCTTAGGAAACTTAGAAAGTTTCCAGAAAGGTTTAATATGAATTTTGTAAACTTTGAGAAATTCATCTTCACTCGATTTTAATTTAACATCACTGTTAAAATTAAAATTCATTATAATATTGTTTGCAAATTGCCATCCGATTTGAAATGCTTCAAAAATTGATGAAGTCGAATTCATTCGGATGATCATTTGATTTTATTTTCCGTTATATCGCCTAAATCGACTTCGTTTAAAGAAGCGAATGGCATTGAAGAAATTTTGGTAGGTAGATTTCTACCTGTTACACTAGTGTAACTGCCATTCGAATAAGATGACTTGGCCGATCTACCTATTAATAAATTGTTTTCGTTAGAAGACGAACTGGAAGGCGTACCTGTTTTTTGTTTTACTTTCGAAGAAATAAGTGCCTTAAAAGACTTAGGCGTGGTATTTGTATCGTTATTTTTTTAATTTTCAAGTATGTTCTGTGAACTTAAGGTCGTTGATTTGAATTGTTTTTGTCAGGACATTTCAAATAAGTGGAATTCTGATTTCCATCACAATTAGAATGAGAAAATTTTTCAATGGTTTCGTTCATTGCCCAAGTAACAATTCGAATACCTAATGGTTTTGATTGTAATTTATAGGAGTTTTGTAATTGATTTTTCAATCACTATCTGTTTTATGACGACTATAATAAATGTAAGTAATATCATAGTTTTTAAAGCTTCTATAAAACTTTTTACCCAGACTAACAACTGGACTAAAAATAAAACAATGTGTACTAGAATAAAACCATGCAAACACACTTAATATTGCTTTCAAACATTTTCTTTGAAACATTATTGTCAGTTAAATTCTTTCATAAATCTAGTTTTGTGTGTGTGCGTGTTCATTGGATGACAGTTTCACTCAGAGCAAATTTGAGGGTTCTGAAGTACATTTATGACACATCTGTTGTGGGCTATTTGATTTATTGCTTTTTGGGTTAAGCGTAATTTGCATTAAAGAAAATTTCATGGCCGCCATTATGATGTCCTATACCGTAGCTTTTATTGACATCAAATATACTTCGAAATGCAGAAACGAATAAAAATGATGGGCTTTAATGAATCATTTTCAGAACGTATACACAAGTTTTAACGCCACGAAATAGTTTTATACAAAAATGACGAAGAATCACAAAAAATCATTTTCAAAAATCATGGAGATTTTCGCAAAAACTGCATTTTTTTCAAGGCGATTAGCTATAATTCTTATTTTTATCCAAACATTCACGATAAAAATAAAAGCGCATGAAGTTTTTAAGTTCGGAAAAAACCTAAAACTTGTAAATGAAAACTAATATATTCTTACTGGTTGCATTCAAAGCAGACATGACACACACATAGCCATGAAAAATATTATCAAAACGACAATTTATTCATAGCGGAATTCATTCCTTCCGAATAAATTAAATGTTGATCATAAAGCTGGTTTCAAAATTTTCTTGAATTTGGAGTTTTAACAAAGGTTTGTGCTAATTCTTCACTTTGCTTTATAAACCTTATGAAGAATGGTCCACTTGGCAGGAACATGCTCTTATAGAGGTTCTCATTAGGCTTTCGTGGAGTTTAAAGTTTTAATGCAAGATTTATTATGTAGCATTGAAGACAGCTACAAGTATCTATTAATATTAAAATTGTAACTTGGGTGGCAGACGTCTTTCGAATGCGATTGACCACAATTCAAACACCGTATGTTCATATGACAGTGTTTGGTACCATGGCCGAAATTTTGGCAATGACAACATTGCGCTAAGTTTGCAGTACCATCGTTCTATTGTTCACTACACAATACTGTACTTGGTTTCTTCCGTCCTGAACGTTTTTGTTTATCGACTGACTTGGATGAGATGTGAAAGCGAATTGAGATCGACAATGTTGTTTGAAGAATTCTCGGTTAATTTTTCATTAGGGCGTATAAACAAGTGACAGTTTCTCTTTAATCACTCTCTCTTTCGATTATTGTGATGTAATTTTCTTTGATTTCACTGCTCTGTTTGAAAGTGGAAAGTTTCGGGTATTTTTTTTGCAAAGAGTTGAGTGATAAACGTGGAAACCGCTTGGTAATTAAGAGAGGGTAAACTAAAGACTAAAGACAAAGATTGATTTGGGGGTTGCCTTAGGAAAGACTGATTATTTCGAAGAATAATTCTGTAGTTGGCTAGTCTTAAAAAGGGTTTATGTAAAAATTATCAAAAAATTAGGATTTTTTGTTTATTTATTATTCGAGCGAGTCTCAAAAACAAACAGAATTGTGTTACTTTGATACTTGCATTGTAATCAAAATAAGCACTGGTAGCAACATTTGTACCTGTTTGCTAATAAATAATAGGTAGCTTTAACAGTAATATAAAATGCATGTTGGCTGACGAATATACTCATTCTTGAATTTTCCGTTTCTAAGTGACATTGTGCGTGTATATTTTCCATTTTTAGTTTTTGTGCTAATTTCTTGTCTTTTGATTTATTGTTCTTTAGTTAAATTTAGTTTCCTTAAATTTATAATTTGATTTTTCTTGTTGCTGTCTTCCATGCAGAATACATTCTATCCTGATCGGCAACCTGGATTGTTGTCAACATCCAGCGAAGCGTAGACGTTCTCTTTCATGGCTCCTTCGTTAGAGTTGCAATTTTTTTCAATATTAATATAAAAGGTTTGTTAGCTTACAACTCTTCAACTTTATCCTTCTTAGAGACGTTGTGTCTCGTAATGTGTTTTCTGGAAGCCAAGATCAGTGTGATTTCTACAAGTGTTGTTTCTTAAATATTTTATATCATATGAATAAAATTTATGAAGTTTTTCGGACAAATACCGGATAAGACGTTCATAATTCTCCAATCCATCAACCAATACTCGACATTCTCCTCTTCGTCCAATTTGAAATGAGACTTTTACTTCCGGGAGAAAAGTAGAAAGCTCAGTACGGAATGCTTTGAAGTCGGAAATCATCACCGTCACTGGTGGCATAGATTGTTGTTTCTTCACAGAACGACAAGCGTCCAGTATGGAAAAAGTCTTGATAAAGACTGATTTTGTGGTTGTCTTAATAAAGACTGATTAGTTCGAAGAATAGTTCTTTGAACAGCTAGCCTTAAAAAAGGCTGATTACTTTATTAGTCTTGAAAAAAACTGATTATATCAAAATAACACTCTTTGTATAGCTTTGAGAATGGTTTATTAATTGTCAGTCTTTGAAAATACTGTTAGTGATTCTGGTAGCCTTGAAAAAGACTGAAGCCTTGAATCAATGAAACTCTAGGTAGTCAGAAAAAAATTTCCAGGAGCAAAGAGCTATACGCGTGCGGGGCGAACTACTGGCAACGACGACATTGCGTTCAGTTTGCAATACCATTGTGCCGTTGATAATGTTCTCAATTAATTTTAATGAGGAAAATGAAGCGTATTTTTTCTAAAGTTTTCAAATTGTTTACTTCACTTCGATTGAAGTGTATTAGGTAAAGTTCATGGGAAATCCCAGAGCGTGATTTAGAAGCACCATTCACTCTTATTTCATAAATATTACTTGGAAAGGGGTAAAACCACGCAATTCTTTTTTTTTTTTCCATAAATACGTTTATTTCTTAAGGCAGTTTACATAAGTTTTTCTTCGCCGTAGCATCACTTTTACATAATATTCTTATCCTAATTTAATTCTAACATAGTCACAACGTTTTGAATTTATTAAAACATATTCTCTTATAGCTTAAATATCATCTTAGGTAACTCGTCATTAATTATGAAATCTACTCGGAAATATTATTTGAACCAAACGATTAACTTCTATAAATTATAAAATAAGCTGTTATTTTCAGACATTTTGTTGATAATTTCATAAACTGTTTCGAGTTTGTTTGTATCATTACATAATTTTTATTCTAATTTAGCTATTGGTTGAACTCATGGACGCAGCTGGGATCAGAACTAAGTCTTAAAAGGGGCCTTTATTAAATTGAAACTCCAATTTTCTTTATGGAATGATAAATAAGTTTCATGTATGAAAGGTCACGACAAGCAAGAATGTCTCGAACTGGGATATTGGATAGACTACCTTGGGTACGCAAAGAATTTATTAGTTGAGATCTGACATCACGATACTCCACACATGTCCAAACGACATGATCAATATCCCGATAACCTTCTCCGCAAGCACAATGATTAGTCTCGGAGAGCCCAATTCGAAGGAGATGTGCATCTAACGTGTAGTGATTGGACATGAGACTGGACATCACACGAATGAAATCCCTACTCACATCCAGTCCCCTGAACCATGCCTTTGTCGATATTTTCGGAATAATTGAGTGCATCCACCGACCCAGATCATCTCTATCCCAAGATGCTTGCCAGCTGGCAAGTGTTCTTTGGCGAGACGAGCTATAGAATTCGTTGAAAGCAATCGGTCGCTCATAAATTTCACCCTCAATAGCACCACGTTTGGCTAAAATATCGGCTCTTTCATTGTCAGGAATGGAGCAATGAGCCGGGACCCAGACTATAGTGATTAGATAATTATTGTTCAATATGTCGTTCAGGCACTGTTTTATTTTGCCCAGGAAAAACGGTTCATTTTTGCCAGCAGCGTTTGAGCGAATGGCTTCAATTGCACTCAGACTATCTGTGAAGAGGAAATAATGGTTTGGAGATAATGTGACGATTACACTCAAACTATAATGAACTGCTGCTAGCTCTGCTATATAAACAGATGCAGGTTCTTGAAGCCTAAATGAGGCCGAAACATTATTGTTGAACATACCAAACCCTGTCGCTTCTTCAATTCGCGATCCGTCCGTATAAAACATTTTCTCAGAGTCAATATGCCTGAACTTACTTGAAAATATTTTTGGGATTTCCGTCGAGCGTAGATGATCCGGGATTCCACGCACTTCACGCTGCATGGATGTATCGAAAAATAAAGTTGAGTCAGGGGCACTTAGGATGCTGACACGGATAGGAATATATCTTGAAGGGTTGATTTCCTGTGACATATGGTTAAAATATACTGTCATAAATTTTGTTTGAGATCGAAGCTCGACTAGTCGTTCGAAATTATTAATTACCATGGGATTCAGCACCTCACATCTTATTAGCAGGCGTGATGAAAGCTCCCAAAATCGATCTTTTAATGGAAGAACTCCCGCCAGAACTTCAAGACTCATTGTATGTGTCGAATGCATGCAGCCTAAGGCAATTCGCAAACAACGGTACTGAATTCGCTCAAGTTTGATAATATGAGAGTTTGCAGCGGAACGAAAACAAACGCATCCATATTCCATCACTGAAAGTATCGTTGTTTGATACAATTTTATTAGATCTTGCGGATGAGAACCCCACCAAGATCCTGTTATTGTTCGAAGAAAATTTACTCTTTGTTGGCATTTCGTTATCAGATACCTAATGTGTCCTCCCCACGTGCATTTGGAATCGAACCACACCCCGAGGTATTTAAAAGTTAAAACCTGTTGGATCATTCTTCCCATCATATGGAGCTGAAGCTGCGCGGGATCATGCTTTCTTGAAAAGACGACTAACTCTGTTTTCTCCGCAGAGAATTCGATACCAAGATGAACAGCCCAAACGGACAAGTTATCTAAGGTATCTTGCAATGGTTTATGCAGATCAATAGCTTTGGGCCCAGTAACTGAAACCACGCCATCATCTGCCAATTGTCTTAGTGTACATGGGGTTACTAGACAGCTGTCAATGTCATTCACGTAAAAATTATAGAGGAGCGGACTGAGGCATGAGCCTTGCGGGAGACCCATGTAGCTAATTCTGAATGTTGCCAAATCGCCATGTGAAAAATACATGCACTTCTCTGACAAAAGGTTGTGCAAATAATTATTTATAACCGCTGGAAGTCCATGTTGGTGGAGCTTGTCTGAAAGAACATCAATGGAAACTGAATCAAATGCTCCTTTAATGTCTAAAAATACAGATGCCATTTGTTGCTTTTGAGCGAAGGCAATTTGGATGTCAGACGAAAGTAATGCAAGGCAATCATTCGTCCCTTTATTTCTACGGAAGCCAAACTGAGTATCTGACAACAAACCGTTCGTCTCGACCCAAGTGTCGAGACGTCGTAGAATAATTTTTTCGAACAATTTTCTGATGCAGGACAACATCGCAATGGGTCTATATGAGTTGTGATTGGAAGCTGGTTTCCCCGGCTTTTGAATGGCGATAACTTTCATTTGTCTCCAGTCAGGTGGAACAATATTTTGCTCAAGAAACTTGTTGAACAATTCCAACAAACGTCTTTTTGCGAGGTCGGGCAGATTCTTCACCAAGTTGAATTTAATTCTGTCCAACCCAGGGGCGTTATTGTTACAAGACAAGAGTGCTATAGAAAATTCCATCATTGAAAATGGGTTATTAATAAAACCATTGTTTGGGGGAGATTCCCGTATAATGCTCTGCGTAGGAACAGAATCTGGGCAAACTTTCCTAGCAAAGTCAAATATCCATCGGTTCGAGTATTCATCACTCTCATTGCCCACGTTACGATTCCTCATTCGTCTGGCCGTATTCCAAAGAGTGCTCATTGAGGTTTCTCTTGACAAACCTTCGACAAAATGTCTCCAATAGCTACATTTTTTGGCTCGAAGTATGCTCTTGTACTTGGTTTCTAAAACCATAAGTTTTTCAAAATTCTGAGGAGTTCCTCCTCCCCGTTTTAGAAACGTCTTGCAAGCATTTTGTTTTGCGAGTTTAGCCTCTGAGCACTCTTTGTCCCACCAGGGGTTGGGAGGCCTTCTGTTAGTCGTTGGCCCAGGAAAGCGTTTAGTTTGGGATTGTTCTGCGGCCTCCAGAATCGAACAAACGAGGAAGTCATATTCTTCAAGTGGAGGGAGCTCTTCCATTGAATTCAAAATACTAGAGATTCTACTTTGGTATTTAATCCAGTCGATATTTTTTGTCAAATCATATGGAATACTAGCTGAATTAGCAATACATTTGTTACAGCTAATTGAGATGATGATTGGTAAATGATCGCTACCGTGTAAATCAGGCAATATTTTCCAGGTGCAATCTAGTCGAATTGATGTTGAGCAAAGAGATAGATCTAATGCACTTGGGCGTGCAGGAGGTCTTGGGATCCGTGTCATGCTACCCATATTTAATACCGTCATGCTTAAATTGTCACAAATGTTTTGTATTAAAGATGATCTGCTATCATTGTAAACGGAACCCCACATCATTCCGTGCGAATTTAAATCCCCCAGAATCAATCGTGGAGCAGGAAGGGCTTCAACCATTTCATTAAGCTGTCGCTGTCCAACTTGTGCTTTTGGAGGAATATAAACCGAAGCTATGCAAATATCTTTGCCTTTAATGTTTATTTGGCAAGCAACAACTTCTATACTAGAAGTTGAAGGGATGTTTAATCTATAAAAGGAACAGCATTTCTTAATTCCCAAAAGCACTCCACCATACGGAGAGTCTCTATCGAGACGTATAATGTTAAAATCATTAAAATTTAAAGCTATGTTTGAAGTAAGCCATGTTTCGCATAAAGCAAATACATCACATTTTTGACTATGCAATAAAATTTTAAATGAATCAAGTTTTGGCATGATGCTTCGACAATTCCACTGCAGGACAGTGATTGTATCATTTGCGGCGGGTGATAAATTATCCATCAAAAGATACAAAACCTGAGACAATTGGCCATTGAGCTGATAACTGCTTCAAAAAATTTCTAGCTATTGGAAGGAATGCCATTATGAGGGTCTTTAAGGGTTCAGATATATTGAATGCTGAGAAAATCCATTCAACAATTTCCGAAAACTTCAGTAATCCTGTTGGTGGCTGTGAAATGGAGCCCACAGGATTATTACCTTTTTCTGTGCTAGATCCTGGATTGGTTTGTGAATTTGACAAACCAGGAGGCACAGTCTTTGGTTTTGACTTTTTTTGTTTAACACGGGGATCTTTTTTTGAAGATGAAACTTTAGGTGTCTTTTTTGGTAATTTGGAAGAAGACTTCTTTCTCTTAATTGACCCTTGGGTAGTGATAAACGAATTACCTTCACTATTTTCGTCAGAGTCAGAGTCCTCTGGTTCCTCTAGATTTGAAAACCCGTTTTCGGTTTCCAAAGGGGGGACATCAATGACCGCATTTCTGCATAAGTGCGCTTAGACCGTGATTTTAAAGAAAGCTTAATTTTGTCTTTGTGCACTTTAAATGCAGTGCATACTGAAATATCCTCATGAGGACTTTCCCCACAATAAATACATTTTTCAATTTCCTTGTTGCAATCATTATCTTTATGAGGTCCTTCACACTTAATACATTTTGGTTTATTACTACAGTAAGTAGCTGTGTGTCCGAATTTTTCGCAGTTCGTACAATTCATTACATTTGGAACAAAAAGCCGAACAGGGAGGCGAATTTTATCGACATAAACATAGGACGGCAACGCAGATCCGGCAAATGTCACTCGAAACGAGTCTGATGGGCGATAAACTTTTTTTCCATCTTCATAAACTACTCACACCCTCAAGCATAGAGTTCTTGAAACGACCAACACCATGTTTGAGTAAATCATCTACCGAAAGACTCGCTTCGGTAACAACACCGTCAATTTCGACATCTTTGGAGGGTATGTAAACTTTATACTCTTTATTGAAATGTTCCGAAGAGACAATATCATTCGCGTGTTTCAAATTATTTACCACAACACGAATTTTATCGTTATTTACTTTTATGATCTCTTTGATTGAAGAGAATCGTGATGTCAAACCTTTAGAAATTTGGTAAATGTTTAATGGCTTTGATATACGTCTAAAAAAGACTATCCAAGGCCCAGATGAGCTCTCCTGATATTTTTTCGTTCGTGGGGGTATAGGATTCATGCTAGGATTTACGTCCATGGATTCATCCATCACATTAAAAATTTTAATCAAACTTTAAAATAAAAAATGAAATCAACACTACACAGTACTCAATCAAAAGGAAAAGAAAAAACTTCTACCTTGAAATTGTTGTCTATCTCCGTTGCACTGCCGTGTAGATCCTCGTTGCTCTAGATGTTCTTGTTGGATGCTGATTGTTGGATGTGATGCTACTGCTACCTGACATCCAGCACCACTCGATTTCCGATTTACTTTTGTCTTCGCCAGCTGCAACCAGCGCAGGTCACCGGTGTATACCTGCGTGTTGTATGGCAGTGGAAAGGCCGAGATGTCTTGTCTCCTTCTTCCTTGTGCTCCGCACCGATATGCTTCTGCACCGAAGTGCCTTCGCACCGGTGTGCCTTTGCACTCTCCTGCTTCTGTGTGCCTTTGCACTCTTCTTCTTCAATGTGCCTTTGCACTCTCCTGCTCAGCACTTGTGGCTGTATATTGTGGCCTGGGTAGAGCTTGGGAAACGCCCTTTGTTGTTTCCTTCACCAGCTTGGCCCAGCACTAGGGCTCTCTTATGCAGCACGATTTTACGTTTTAACGGCTGCTGCCAACAGGTCTCTACCTGTAGTTCAACCGTTGTCGTATTTAACGCGTGTAAACTAACCAGCGTTATTAAACTGTACGCTTCTATACACAACCTTCTCGGTTGAACGGCTATTACTGAATGATGCAATTCTTTTAGTTCATTTTTAATTTCATCAGTACTTCGCTCATTTGATAAGCCTTTCAAAACATCTTGTCTATCTGATTTTATATCATATGAATAACATTCACGAAAGCTCAGTCTCCGGTTCGCAGCCCTCATCGACCTGGTTCGATATTCGAAATTATTTTGTTCTGTGAAGGATTGTTTATTTCCCAAAAATAAACCGATCATCGGATTTTCTTAAAATTTTTCGGGAATAAGAAACTATTAATTAGTTTTCATTAACAAAATTTGTTTTGTTCGATTTCGTCATCCATCCAAAATGCCGGTTACATTCGTTTTTACTCCACTCATAAACATATGTTAAACAGATTTTATAAGTGCTTTTATAACTGAGCAAAACTGTCTTCTAGTACTGTTTATTATTTCGTAATATTGCTACATAATATATTTCACAGAACTATTAGAAACGTTGCGTCTCGGTGTTATTAGTGTGATTTCTATTATCGTATTTTTATTAAATACGACATTTTTCATATTTACGATCTTCTAAAACGAATAATTCACGGGATACAATTTGCTTAGGCTGTTTCAAATCGTTAACAACTCCACGTATTTTATTATCAATTGATTTTTAGATTTCTGAGATATTATAAAAATAGGATTGTCAAATCTTTTGTAATTTGCATCATATTTAATGGCTTTAATTTATGCCGAAAATATTCTATGCATGGTGCAGCAGTGTCCTCTGGATAATGCTTTGTGATGTTTCAAGTCGTTAACAACAACTCTTTATTAACTTTAGAAATTTCTTCAACTTTTGAAAAATGTAATTCCTTTGTTATTTGCATCAAATTTAATACCTTTTCTTTTTTTCGAAAATAGACTATCCATGGCCCAGTGGTACGCTCTGGATAATGTTTAACTTTTGAAGTATTTAAGATCTTACTAGTATCCGGAATTGGATTCGGATGATCTTCCATGAGATCCATTACATTAACCTTTTTTTTTTGTAAAATAATAATATCAAAATGAAAACTTATGTACAGTAAAATTTCAGTTATAAAAGAAAAAAAATAAATTAAAGTAAATCTACCTTGTTGCTGTTGTCTCTGTTCCTCTATAGTAAAGAACAACGATTTCCAATTGGCAATCTTTTGGTATCGTCTTCTGCTATCTCAGTTGCTCTGCCGTTGTTGTGGTCATCACTGAACTTGGTGTGCTGCCTGTACCTGATCCCTTGATGGCGAACAATTGTGATGCTTGCAGTGTAGCACCTCGCGATATATGTCGTCTCTTTCGATCCTACGCAGCGTACAAATTCAGGTACCTGGTAGATCAGCACTGGGTTGCTTTAGCACCTCTATGCTTTTGCACCCCTTCGCCTTCGCACCTTTATGCGATGGTACTTCTGTGCCTCTACACCTCTGTGCGTATGAACGGGATGGCCTTCATTGCTAGCTTTCCAGTCGGGAAACGTTCTGAATATTGCCTTGGCGATTAGCACCAGCAGTTTTAACTATCTGCAGTCGTTAACTCACGAGCAGTACAATCGAAACACAACTTTTTCGTTTGAATGGTTTTTACTAAATGATTTACTGCATCAATATTCGATTGTCTTTAAAAAACCAATTGCTTTATTGAAATAAATAAAACAAAAATAATATTGAAATAAATAGGGTAATCGAATATATTTGAGTGATGTGAAAATTTAGTTTTTTTCGGATGTTGTAGTAGTAGTTATAATCGATTTAGTTAAAACCAGGGCTTTTTGTCGCTTCTCTCTTAGGGGCACGCTTGTGCATAATATTTTGTACCCCTCCACAAGGTAAATATTGAAGTCATTTCTTGTTCCAATTGTTATTTATTGTTAGCAAATAATAGCATGTCTATTATTGAAATAATAGCATAACTTTACTTTATTTAGTTTTTAATGTTATAAAATAGTAATATTTGCTCATAAATCTTTTTGCAATTATAAACTTTACTTTTTAATTAATCATGAGTACACATACTTCATTGGGTGAAAACTGCTTAGTGGTGGCCCATTGACCTTGAAATCCAACAGCGATTAAACTATTTTTAGTACAAATCATTATTAAGTTCATCTGCGAAAATCATCTCTCGCATTCTCTCATTGTACCTGATATGGTATGAGCAGTGGTTATGAGGAGAGTTAAATTCAAATTGAAGGTCTTATGGTCCCATACGGAATTTCTGGATTTCATCCGGATCCGATGACCGGTTCTTGAATCTCATCTCTTTGCCGTGCAATTTGCCGTCTTCTGGATATTGCTGTCTGCCATCTCTGTTGCTATGCCGACGTGGTTTTCACTGAACTTGGTGTGTGTGCTACTTCTACATGACCAAAGCGCTGAAGATCTTAATTTATGATTGTTGTATATGTGTTGTATCTTTCGATCCACTGCAACAGATACTGTACTCCGTAGTATATCTATTACTTGGTGGAATTTGGAATCAGTGAAACATTCGAAAAACCTAATTAAGAAACATCTATCTAATGATTTCTATCTATTTATTTTTCTGGAAAATTGCTTTTGTAACAGAAAATATTTAGTTTTATTTATTTTGTGAAGCGCAATCTAATACAAATGCATTGAAGCAGGGAATTGAAATCTACATTCATAAAACATAAGAAATTTTCCATCAAACGTTGGTGAAAATTGATCAAAACTGATATTTCATACAAAAAGTCGGGCCTAACATTCATTTGAGAATAAATTGTTGCTAAAAAGGATTGTTTGAAACTCAATCAAACAGCCACTTTGATAAACTGGTTGCATTGCATATATGAATACATAGATCTGTTACACATATGGTACGTAACCAAATAAATTGAACGTAATATACAAATTACCAACACAAGTTTACTTTGTTTACTCTTTATCCTCAAACAATTTGAAGATATTTCAAAATTTGTGATGTTAAAAACTCTTCCCCAATAGTTTCAAAAAATGTTTCATTTTAATGGTGAAAATTTGTATTTCTATTTTAACCTTATGGAAAAAATCATCAGAGTAATTTATCATTGTAATTTTTATTACTAAATTCTTTGTTTATAGCAAAGTATATTTCTTCTAATGCTGTTTATTTTCTCTTGATTTTTCTATTTGTGTTTTGTCATTTGGGGTCTTCCACATTGACAATCATCAAAGGCGGAAATTTAACTTTTCTTGTTACTGTCTTCCATATAGAACCATTCCGGACAAAACGGGGTTTTCACGGACGAGAAACATGTCGGATTACTGGAATAAAGAACTGAAAAGTAACCAGCAGAGAGTTGATTATGAAGTATTTTTCTATTACGGTTATTTTGCCTACAATTCCATTGTACATGCTTAACTTTTAAGTTCCCTATTTCAAAAAATTTCGGTCTATATCAAAATGGCAACTCCACCACCCATTCCAGTAAACCTGTCAAATCGATGAACCACATAACGTGGATTACTTTTCAATTTGACATTTGCTTTGAGAAATGTTTCTGTCACAATTTTGTGAACTTTGAGAAAATTATTAAATTCATCTTCGCTCTGTTTTAATTTAACATCACTGTTAAATTTTAAATTCATTATAATATTATTTGCAAATTGCCATCCCATTTGAAATGCTTCAAAAAGTGATGAAGTCGATTTCATTCGGATGATTATTTGTAAAAGTTTATCTTGTAGGTAGATCATTTTATTTTCCGTTATATCGCCTAAATCGACTTCGTTTAAAGAAACGAATGGCTTTGAAGGAATATTGGTAGGTAGATTTCTACCTGTTACACTAGTGTAACTGCCATTAGAAGAAGATGACTTGGCCGATCTACCTATTAATAAATTGTTTTCATTAGAAGACGAACTGAACGCGTTCCTGTTTTTTTTTTGTTTGTTTACATTAGAAGAATTAAGTGGCAGCTGTCTACCTGTTATAAAAGCATAACTGTCATTAGAAGAAGATGATGACGTGGTCGATCTACCTATCAATAAATAGTTTTCGTTAAAAGACGAATTGGAAGGCGTACCTGTTTTTTTGTTTTACATTCGAAGAAATAAGTGCCTTAGAAGACTTAGGCGTGGTATTTGTATCGTTATTTTTTTTAAATTTTCAGGTATGTTCTGTGAACTTAAGGTCGTTGATTTGACTTGTTGTTGTCGAAACGAACGAACGCTTAACGTGTCCTGGTAGGACATTTCAAATAAGTGGATTTCTGATTTCCATCACAATTAGAATACCATTCACCGTTTCTAAGTAACATTGTGCATGCATATTTTAATCCTGTTCAGTTTTTGTGTTATTTTCTTGTGTTCTGATCTATTGCTGTTAGTTAGTTCTCATTGAGTTTACAATTCTTCGTCTTGCAAATTCTATATTGTCTTTATTTTAATGGTGTAAATTTATCTATTTTTACCTTACTACAAATATGATCAGTAATTCATTATTGTAATTTTTATTACTAACTTCATTTCTTTCAATAATGCATAAATCGCAAATGCATTATAATGTTATTTGCAAATTGCCATCTGATTGAATATGATTCAAAAAGTGATTCATCCGGGTAATCATTTGAAAAAGCTGATTTTTTTTTATATTTTCCGTTATATCGTCTCAATCAAAAAAGCAAATGATAATGTTCCCAATGAATTTTAATGTGGAAAATGAAACGTATTTGTTCTAAAGTTTTCAAATTGTTTACATACACTTCGATTGAAGTGTATTAGGTAAAGTTCATGGGAAATTCCAGAGCGTGATTTAGAAGTACCGTTCACTCTGATTTCATAAATATTATTTGGAAAGGGGCAAAACAATGCAATCTTTTTAGTTCATTTTTAATTTCATCAGTACATTGATCATTTGATAAGCCATAAAATTTATGAAGTTTCTCGGACAAATATCGGATAAGACGTTCGTAACCTTCCAATCCATCAACCAAGACTCGACATTCTTCTCTTCGTCCGATTTGAAATGAGACTTCCGAGAGCAAAGTAGAAAGCTCAGTACGGAATGCTTTGAAGTCGGAAATCATCACCGTCACTGGTGGCATAGATTGATGCTTGATTTTTGAACAATTTTCTTCTACGTCGCCACAATCGGATTCAGGAATAATTTCGTAAATATTGTTAGACGACATAGAATCAACGTAAGGAAAGTCCGTCCGTTGTCTTTTATTTTTGCATTCAGATTCTATAAGATAGTGAATGTTATTAGAAAAATGTTGAATAACGGATTGTGATTTATTCCGTATTGAATTATTTTTAGCCTTAGCCTTGTTGCCTGTTCGGTTGGACGCAGGCATTTTTGAAATGAAAGAAATTTGAAATCAAATTAACTAGGCTAAAATAGTATTCGATTAGACTCTTAGTTTGAAAAAGTCTTGATAAAGACTGATTTTGTGGTTGTCTTAATAAAGACTGATTAGTTCGAAGAATAGTTCTTTGAATAGCTAGCCTTAAAAAAGGCTGATTAATTTATTAGTCTTGAAAAGAACTGATTATATCAGAATAACACTCTTTGTATAGCTTTGAGAATGGTTTATTAATTGTCAGTCTTTGAAAAGACTGTTAGTGATTCTGGTAGCCTTGAAAAAGACTGAAGCCTTGAATCAATGAAACTCTAGGTAGTCAGAAACAAATTTCCAGGAGCCAAGAGCTATACGCGTGCGGGGCGAACTACTGGCAACGCTGACATTGCGTTAAGCTTGCAATACCATTATGCCGTTGATAATGTTCCCAATGAATTTTAATGAGGAAAATGAAACGTATTTTTTCTAAAGTTTTCTAGTTGTTTACATAACTTCGATTGAAGTGTATTACGTAAAGTTCATGGGAAATCCCAGAGCGTAATTTAGAAGTACCATTCACTCGTATTTCATAAATATTACTTGGGAAGGGACAAAACCATGCAATTCTTTTAGCTCATTTTTAATTTCATCAGTACTTTGATCATTTGATAAGCCTTTCAAGACAGCCTTAAGGGGTCTATTTGATTTTATATCACATGAATAAATCTATGAAGTTTCTCGGACAAATACTGGAGAAGACGTTCGTAATCTTCCTATCCATCAATCAAGACTCGACATTCTCATCTTCGTCCGATTTGACATGGGACTACTGTACACACTTGTACCTTTTGCTAAGAAGTAACAGGTAGCTTTAATAATAGGGGAAGGTGGTCGGTTGCCGACACCCCACCGTAACTTTAGACAGAAAGCAGATAGCGTCAATCCGACAAATTTCATATGTGTGTGTGTAATAGCAGCACGTTTTTTGTGCCGAATTGCAATGCAAACAGTCACTTGTACTTTTTGCTGCGTACAAAATAACTTTTAATTACATGAAGGAGGAATTTCGTGATTTAATACCGGATGCTATCAAAATTTTCGCAACCAAAGTTGTAATTTTCAAAATGTTTACCAATTTCGGTTACAAGATGTACGGTTACCGCCACCCCATTTTTTTCGACAAATTGTGAAAAATTGTCAGTGATATGCATTCTGCTGTCGAGACATACATCTCGCTGCTCATACAGCAGATGCTCCGGTTAAGAAAAAACTCAATCGGGAAGATTCAAATAATTATTGAACATCACTGTTAAATTTCAAATTCATTATAATATTTGTTGCAAATTGCCATCCAATTTGAAATGCTTCAAAAAGTGATGATGTCGAATTCATTCAGATGATCATTTTAAAAAGTTGATCTTGTAGATCATTTTATTTTCCGTTATATCGCCTAAATCGACTTCGTTCAAAGAAGCGAATGGCATTGAAGGAATATTGGTAGGTAGATTTCTACCTGTTACGCTAGTGTAACCGCCATTAGAAGAAGATGACTTGGCCGATCTACCTATAAATAAATTGTTTTCGTTAGAAGACTAACTGGGAGGCGTTCCTGTTTTTTGTTTGTTTACATTAGAAGAATTAAGTGGTAGCTGTCTACCACTGTCTACTGTCTAGTAGTGTCAAGAAAAGGGGAAGTGACACAGTAGGTCATGTTTATTTTGTTGTTCGACGATGATATAACCATTTGCAACTTGATGCTTCCTTGTTTCTGTTTACGTCGTTCCATTCTTTGGGTCAGCGTAAGTTGCCTTCATGTAGGTAATGTATTTGTTTTATGTAGATTTCTAGGTTTTCGTGGAATGGTGTTTTTACTGAATTTTGTCTAGTGCGTGTGGTCTGGGATGTGAGAAAGATTTAGTCTAGAATGCTCGTATTACATGGTCTGAAATGTGTGAGTAGATTTATGGTCTGAAATGTGTGAGGAGATTTAGCGTTGAATATTATTACATGGGCTGAAATGTGTGAGGGTATTTAGTGTTGAATGCTCTTATTACAACTTACAAATAAGCACAGGTAGCAACATTTGTACCTGTTTGCTAATAAATAATAGGTAGCTTAAACAGTAATATAAAAGGCATGTTGGCTGACGAATATAATCATTCTTGACTTTTCCTTTTCTAAGTGACATTGTTCGTATATTTTCCATTTTTAGTTTTTGTGTTATTTTCTTGTCTTTTGGTCTATTGTTCTTTAGTTAAATTTAGTTTCCATGAATTTATAATTTGATTTTTTTTATTGCTGTCATCCATGTAGAACCATTCATTTTATCCGGATTGGCAACCTGGATTGTTGTCAACATCCAGCGAAGCGTATTGCTCCTTCGTTAGAGTTGCATTTTTATTCAATATTCATATAAATCGTTTGTTGGCTTACAACTGCAATCTCTTCAACTTTATCCTTCTTCGTATTGTGTTTTCTAGAAGCCAAGATCAGTGTGATTTCTACATATGTTGTTTCTTAAATACGATTGTCTAGAACGAATAATTCACAGGTTACAATTTCCGTATGACTTTCCTGATAAGCCCGCCTACGACAGCGATCACAAATGCTTAACGTGGTATTCAGTTTAACCTTGCACTTTTGAGCTTCTAATTTTACAATTATGGTTTCTGTTGTTAATTGGAATAATTTTCCGGAACACACAAAACCAGGAAAGAGTGTACAATACTTTGGGAAAATCATATTGTAGTATTGTAACTGTTTTGAAAGAGATTTGTTATAAACCGATGTCTGTTCTACGATGCATAGCTATTTATATGTGAATTCTACTGGACTAGTTGCGAGTTGTTGCAAATCGTCTTTTTTAGAAATTTAATTGTTCACCGGTGCATTGGAATGGCAAATTCGATATTTAATTTATCGTTGGACAAAAATGGCAACTCCACCACCCGTACCAGTAAACCACATAATGTGGATTGCTTTTCAATTAAACATTTGGTTTAAGAAATGTTTTTGTCACAATAGCGATATGAATTTTGAGAAAATTATAAAATTCATCTTCACTCGGTTTAAAGATCGAGCATTACAATTTAAAATATTCAAATAGTTATTTAAAATCACTGTTAAATTTTAAATTTAACAGTGACGTATTTTTTCACTCACTTCGATTGAAGTTTATTAGGTAAAGTTCATGGGAAATCTTAGAGCGTGATTTAGAAGTACCATTCACTCTTATTTCATAAATATTACTTGGAAAGGGGCAAAACCATGCAATTCTTTTAGTTCATTTTTAATTTCATCAGTACTTTGATCATTTGATAAGCCTTTCAAGACAGCCTTAAGGGGTCTATCTGATTTTATATCATATGAATAAAATCTATGAAATTTCTCGGACAAATATCGGATAAGACGTTCGTAATCTTCCAATCCATCAACCAAGACTCGACATTCTTCTCTTCGTCCGATTTGAAATGAGACTTCCGGGAGCAAAGTAGAAAGCTCAGTACGGAAGACTTTGAAGTCGGAAATCATCACCGTCACTGGAAACATAGATTGTTGTTTCTTCACAGAACGACGAGCGTCCATTTTGGAAATTTTTGAAGAATTTTCTTCTATGTCGCTACATTCGGATTCAGTAATAATCTCGTGAATATTGTTAGACAGCATAGAATCAACGGAAGGAAAGTCCGTTCGTTGTCTTTTATTTTTGCATTTAGATTCTAGAAGATCGTGAATGTTATTTGAAAAATGTTGAATAACGTATTGTGATTTATTCCGTATTGAATTATTTTTAGCCTTAGGCTTGTTGCTTTTCCGGTTGGACGCAGGCATTTTTTAAATGAATGAAATTTGAAATTAAATTAACTAGGCTAAATTAGTCTTCGATTAGACTCCTACTTTGAAAAAGTCTTGATAAAGGCTGATTTTGTGGTAGACTGATTAGTTCGAAGAATAGTTCTTTGAGTAGCTAGCCTTAAAAAAGGCTGATTAATTTCTTAGTCCTGAAACGACGACATTGCGTTAAGTTTGCAATACCATTATGCCGTTGATAATGTTCCCAATGAATTTTAATGAGGAAAATGAAACGTATTCTTTCTAAAGGTTTTTTTTTAAATTGTTTACATCATTTCGATTGAAGTGGATTAGGTAAAGCTCATGGGAAATCCCAGAGCGTGATTTAGAAGTACCATTCACTCTTATTTCATAAATATTACTTGAGAAGGGGCAAAACTATGCAATTCTTTTAGTTCATTTTTAATTTCATCAGTACTCTGATCATTTGATAAGCCTTTCAAGACAGCCTCAAAAGGTATATTTGATTTTATATCACATGATTAAATCTATGAAGTTCCTCGGACAAATACCGGAGAAGACGTTCGTAATCTTCCAATCCATCCATTCCAAGACTCGACATTCTCCTCTTCGTCCGATTTGAAATGGGGCTACTGAGGGAAAAAACTAGAAAGCCTCCTCTAACACATCTCCTCCTCCTTTTTTATATTCAGTTTCTTTTAGATCGTCAATTAGGGTTTTCTTACGTATTGCTTTGTTGTTAACCTTAAACCTGTTGCTTTTCCGGTTGGACTCATTTTTGAAAAATATGATTTAACTAGGCTAAATTAGTCATCGAATAGACTCCTAGTTTGGATAAGTCTGAAGAAATACTGATTAGTTCCAAGAATAATTCTTTAGATGGCTAGCCTATAAAAAGGCTGATTTATTTCTTTGTTATGAAAAATACTGATTATAACAGAATGTCATCCTTTGTACAGTCTTTAAAATAGCTGACTAATTATTACTCTTCAAAAAGACTGTGTTCAGGTAACCTTCAAAAAGACTTGAATCGATGTAACTTTAGGTAGCCAGAAAATTTTTCTGAGAGTCAAGAGCTATTCGCGTGCAGGGTTGCCACATATACAGAATAATCTGCATTTTACAGATTTTTTCAGATAAATTTGTGACCAAGATTCTGTATATGCAGATTACATATTTTTGTAAAAAAAAAAGATTTGTACAGAATTTTGATAGGGTGGATTAACAATTGAATAAAGATCAAGTTTAAATATATTAAATAATGGTATTGATTATTTTTTCAAAGTGAAAACATTATCCTGATTGTGTGTTAATTCTAAAAAGACGATAAAACTAAATTTAAAAGAGTAGGTTAAGGACAGTAAACACAGATGTTCTATCTGCAAATAAAGATTTGTTTATGCTTACTTTTATTTACAACTAGTGTAGCGTAATTGCTTATGCTTTCAAAAATTGCTTCTGATAAGATGAAAAGATGATGGCCTCAGCCATAACGTAAGGTAGTAAAGATGAAAGATTGTCAATTGATCAATCAGATTAAATTTCACTTTCAGATTGGATTTTGAAAGTTTTTCATCAAATCATTATTTTGAGAGGCTCCAACGTAAAAACAACTTCCAGCGTTTTTTCAACTACAAAATCATAAAATTCAGACTAAGAAAAGTTTTGGTTTCATTAAATTTGGGTTCTAAAGACTTTATCATTCCGTTGTGCTTCGATTTCTTATCACTTCTATATACAGATCTTCAATACAGGTTTTTGAGCTCCCGATGCAGATTTACAGATTTTTCTTCTGAAAAATGCAGATTTAAATGTGGCAACCCTGTTCGCGTGCGGTGCGAACTTTGCTTGACATTGCTGAATGAGAGACCTATATTAGAGAGCAACTGGATGTGTAGTCAATTTCTCTTGCTTGGTAAATTACCTGTGTTCTCATTCTCAGTTAACACATGAACAGCGTATCCAGCTTGCCAGATTTATCTGGAAAATGCCAGATTTTTCTCGCTTCGCCAGACACTCTAGCGAATCAGATCTTTTGCCAGATTTTACAAAATTTCCCAGATTTAGTCAGATCTTATCAGATCTTTACGGTTTTGACCTCTATACGATAGGTTTTTTTTGCTCACTGAAAATGAAGCCCGGTCAAAATTTCCTTGCATGTAGTTGGACCCAGACAAATCCAGATAAATTTTTGAGTCAGAGATAGATTTTTGAGAAAATGGCCTGGCATTTCGGCACATGATCTAAGCAATCCATGGCAATGCACAGTGGTTCAAAACTGCAATTTTATGCCTTCAATTATTTGGTGGCCTTATTGTAAACTTTTCCTTGTTGGTGAATTCGGCAAAGTTGTAGGGGTTATTGACGCGGTCTTACGGAAATGAACGACCATGTCCCAGCACGTGTTTAAAGAAATTAGCTTTTTACTGGAAGCAGGTAGAGAGTTTTCGTCTTCAACAAAATTGTAGTCATTGCAATTCCTGGCAACTTTTCGCTAACTATAACCGTTCACTTATTATTCTACAGTATTACTGAATGGTTTCATAAAACTAGTTTTCTCATTCTAACTTTTTTTGCATTAATTCTAGAGAAATAATATGTTCAACAAAGTGTTAGATTTTTTAGGATGACAATTTTTGAAATAGTTTTGTACAGTTTTATATAAAAAATGATTATGATTAGTACTTAATTATTTCAGAAATTTACATTAAAACCTTGAAGAGCTGGTTCGTATCCGATAGTATCTCAGGATTTTATTAGCTAATGTATATATGAGATTTATGGACTTTACGTATTTAAATATTTTAAATAAAACTATCATTATATGAGATATATAAGTTCAACAAACTTTATTTCGTTCCTTAATTGCCTAAACTACAAGTATGAATGCTACAACTACTGTGATGAATGTACTTATCATTGTAACTCAAAAACCTTCTCGCAGTAAAATAGTAAAAAGTAAATTTTTCTTTTTGTTTTTACACACATATTGGAACTTTCCGTAAGATCACGTCCATAACTGAATAATGCTAACCTCATGAAGCATAGTCATCAGCTGGCGCACGTACTCTTGAACTAACTTGATTGGATTATTTAAAAAAATACTGCATGGTCAAACTTGGGAAAGCTGATAAAACAGTTCCGATGACATATTTATATATGAAAAAGTAACACAATTGATTCTTACGATCTCGTAGAATGATTTTAGGAAATCCATTCATTACACAACTGATTTGCAGAAAATGCTCTTGATTGTTATTACCTGAGCTACATCGAAACCAAACCAAGTTACCATGTTTTATTGTTCAATGCTACGAATTCCATTAAAAGCCATATCTTCAGTCTGATTTTAAGTGTGGTAAAGCTGTTAGTGTCGGTAGAGTTGTTAGTGCCACGTAAAATTTATTACATTCTCCAACCCATTTGTTGCTCCGGTCAACTTTACTCTCTCTGTCTCTCTCCCCCACTCCATTCAACTGACAGACGATTCTGCTACCAATCTAATCGAGCAAATGGTCATGTCTCGGTTCGGTATAAATAATTGGGAAACACGATCGCAATAGTTCAGAAGTTGTCATGTTGTATACTAAACAACGATTAATAGATTCAATTCCAGTGATGTAGTTGAATGGTGCCGCTTCAAAGCAGAGATGGTCGAACGATGACATTTCAGAATCAAGCATATTCTCCGGATTCGTTTCAATATTTTTGAAAGCATGTTTGAAAAGTAAAATTCATTCAATCAATTAATCAAACAGAGTGGTTTCATTTCAATAGTATGTCAGTGAGGAAAGTTCCTACTTTGAAAATTTCTACTTAAAATTTGCTTTCACTTGCTTGTGGTTTAGCCTGCAGCCTTTGAAGAAATACACTTCCGTGTTTTGATGTGGTTCGGGTGGACGAAAACATGAGTTGACCTATGTCTGCTAATCATGGTCTGGCGGTTTCATGAAGAAGTATATTTCTCCAATAACTTCCTGCAATTAATTCATCCTGTACAAAGCGGTGAAAAGTCCGGTGTTGCTTATCGGAGACAAATCGGACAAAAATAGTTTAATTAGTATTCCATTTGTGGTGGCTGTTTCTCCGGCGTTTACCAATTCGTCCGCGGCTCGAAGTAGGAAACGAATTAACCCTTCCAAGTCCTAACGGGTACGTCTCAATTGCGCTTTTTGTAGTGCAATGGCACTGTACAAGAGAACGAATTCATGGTTCAGAAATAGTCTTTCTTAAAAGGGTTCGGTTTCTATAAATTATACAAACGTAGCATTTGTATTTAATGGAAATTAAACATTGATTCTTGTTGCTTCGACTGATCGGGATTACCAGATAGTTTCAATTAGCGGTAAAATAAGGAAATGCCGACAGTTCGACCGATTTCCCTACCGAGTCAGTTTGAAAAGTCGTTTTCGTGGGAGGGAATTATTTGTACATTCATTAAACAGTATACTCGGTTAAGGAACACTGTGCATTCAAAATGACAATATTTCAGTTTGTTATGTTTTTTTTTGTGAGTGGGAACTGATTGCTCGCAGCTCGTGTTCGAAGCTAGATGGGATTCCGTTGTCATTGGAAGACATTAAGCGTATAAAATAAATTCCTGAATGTTGGATCCTTCTTTGTAGTCAGAAGAATGAATAAAAAGGCGGGTGGGTAATGTCAGCGACATAACTGGATGTCGTGAATACGAAAACAACTGACATGTTCCTTAACACTTGTATGAATTATGCGAGCATTCCCCTTTTTCACATTTTTCGCAAAAACAAATAAGGCTTCACTTGATCTCGATTACTGCGAATTTCACACAGCGAAAAGTGCACAAATCTAGCCAAATTGTTCTTGATTTGCACTAAACTGAAGATAATTATCCGATTTGCGAAAAACAAATCCTAATAGTTCTTTAGAAAAATTTTAGAGCCATTAGAACGGCTGATATTGTGTAATGCTCTCCACCGTTGTTTTTTTTTCCTAATGCTAATGACTGGCAGCTGTGACGTAATCGCTCTTGTCGAAAGCGAAACTAGCTGTGCAGACGACACAAAACACATCTGCTCGCAGTGGCGATAGAATCCAAACTGATTCAATTTTTGTTAAGAGATTTCCTTTCATGTGATTTCGTTTGTAGCTTTTTCACTAATGGGCGGTGCTAACGGCTATAAAAATAGCCGCATACAGAATTTTAATGTCGATTATTTCATTTCGGATTTGCATAATTTATTGAAAGAAACTACCAATATGCTGTAGGGATTCGTTTTTAGCATTCAGAAGGACCAAATTGAGGAACTCACTACGATATTCACCACTTTTCGGAACATTTTTCTCGGACGATTTGTTGTACAGCAGCAGCTATTTTGTTCTCTTCCTCAGAACGCGTTCTGATTGGCTGGTGTTGATATGGGTCAAATGAGATAGGTTTTTCAATAGTGTACTATTGAAATACTTCAATGTTTTTGCTATACACGTTTAAGTTGAAAAATTTCGATTCTATTGGTAGTTAGATTATATAAATCCTTCTACCTATCACTGAGCTATGAGCTTTAAAAATACGAGAAAGGCAAACGCGCCATATGAATTATCCTCTTTGATACTCGTTTATACCAAACATTTCAGAAAAGTTGAATTTTGAACTATTTGAGATTACGCCACACAGTTGAAAATTTTATCATAAAATTGTGATCATATTTCCGATGGCATGTAGCAAAAATTATGTTGATTCGTTAGATACAACAAGAGATATTCACGATCAAAAACTTATCACTCTCTCAGAGGGTAAATTTTGAAAAGGCACCCCATAGTAAAGTAAGTCGTATTCACGACAAAATATATTAATATGTACATCAGCAATTTAAACTAATACAGAGTCTTAAGGTCTCTTCTTAAAAAATTTTGTTTGTTCGCCAAACTCGGATATATCTTCAACGTATGGGAATGGTATTGGTTCGTACCTGGGTTGCAGTAAGGTCACATATTCTTAGGCATTTTGTGGAACTCTGAAACGTTAGTAGCACAGTAAGTTTGAAGAATCCTCTTCATTGTTAAGTAACTTTGTCAAACACTGCTTGTTGAATTCACCATCGATTAGCAAGTGTATCCCGGCTCGGCAGATATAATGGGTAGCTAAGTAATTGTAATCACTCGGAAATTTCCGAATGGGTAAAATACTACTACTACTTACCCAAACTACTTTGCATCTGTCAAACTTTGAATTGGGTCGTAGTTCCAGTGGAGTTGAAATACTCGATGATATATCGGAATGTAAAATTTTAACCAAGAGTTAGAATCATTCGCGAAATGGTTCACAGCCTTAATGGAACTGATTTTCACTTGATTCATACGTTCATGGCACAGACAAACAGATATGACTCTCAAATTAAGTTATTGAATCATTCCAACGGTCATTTGGAATGTATCGCTACCCGATCAACAGAGCATAACAGGATTCTATCAAAATTATATATGATCTTAATATTTATATCTCATTATGTTATAAATATGATTTCAAGTCAGAAACAAAAATTCAGATTCTATTAAGATTATAGCAAGTACAGATATTATATCAGGGGCCGTTATATTTCAGGTAAAACTATACTAGAGAATCGAGAAAAAAAAAGTTCAAACACTTTTGTCGATCATGTTTTTGACTTTCAACCCGAGTAATGCAATGCTTAAATAAAGAGATTACTGAGGTACAGATTTACATATTTACAATTTCACATACCTGAAGATGTTTTTGA
The DNA here is from genome assembly GCF_030247185.1 of Malaya genurostris. Classification (NCBI taxonomy): domain Eukaryota; kingdom Metazoa; phylum Arthropoda; class Insecta; order Diptera; family Culicidae; genus Malaya; species Malaya genurostris. Next base: position 117,218,791 of record NC_080571.1, on the reverse strand, counting down.
AACCATTAATTTGGTATTTGATTTTGAAAAGACGACCAAATTTTAAATTTGAGAACGTTCCTAAGTAATTCCTACTTGAGTTGTGCATAGTTTTTAATCAAATATTAATTTTAAATTAAAACTAAATATTTTTCAAGATGATTTTGTGAAGGGTTAGGCAAAAGCTTTAAAACTCGACTCATAAATATTGGAAAAGGTGATATAGCATTCGACTCAGTTCATTGGATTCTGCAATGTTTCCTCAGAGATGATTTTCATAAGCTTGGAGTCAAATGAATTCTTTAACTTTATCGGTGACCGATTTTTGGTTTCAAAAAATACAGAGTGAAGGGTGTTAAAAAATTCAAAACGTTTTCAAAAGTGACGCTGCAACAAACGAAAAAAAATCTAAACTGCGCTCAAACCAAAACCTAAACTCAACTCAATACGTTTTTCGATTTATAGGTATTTTAGTTGCAGATTGAAAATAGCGACTTTATTTTTACCGAACCCCGGATGTACTGGAAATAAAGAAAACAAAATTCTTAAAAAAACTAGCTATCGTTCTTCAATAAAGAACTCCAGTACACTCAATCTTCGAGAAAAACTAGTTCTTTTGGACCGTACGCGGACTGACCATCTCTAGTATATTCCAATACTTTTTAGCCTGATATAGTATAAGGTTAAAAATTAAAAATGAATGAACTAAAGCACAACACTCCTCCCTCAAACCCGATTACTTCTAACAACCAGTGGCGTTTTGTGACAAAATTTACGGGTTGTGCACTGCTTATATGGTATGATATCAGAACCGTTTCGATGTTGCAACTGAGACAGCAATTTGTTTTCAACTGCCATAAGCATAGGCCACTGAAGCCTCTCCTGAATGTGTGCATACAAGTTCTCACAGAGCCTATTTGGCCAGTTGTGCAGTGCACGAGGTGCACATGAGGACAAGAGGCCATTGCTAACAACATATACGATATTCTTTCAGAGTTGGGTTCTGGCGAGAGAACAAAATCCTTTTAGAATTCATAAAATGTATGCTTGTCACTTTGGAAAAACAACAACAATCTATGCCTCTAGTGACTGAGATGATCTAAATTTGACTCTCCTATCATCGACACTGAACAAGGTCTTACGAAGTCTGAAAACCCAATTTCAGCTGTCAAAGAAGGAAATCAAATGTTCCTTGCAAACGGTGGATAAAATGAAAGTCGACAGCTTTGTCGATTTTGCGAATCCTATTGAAATCAATACCAAGATTACTAGACAAATATTGTCACAATTTGACATTACTGAGACAAATTTTGATGAAGTTAGGGAAATCATTGGCTAGCAACTAAAAACACGGCCCCTAAGAATTCTTAAAAAATTATCAAACATGTTACCTGATGTTACTCTTACCATTATGCATACTTATTCTGAAATTTGAAGAAAAACACTAGAAAAGGTCCTTAGTGCAAATGACAGTTCCTCTTTCTTTACTCTTTCTTTCGATTATTACCGTCCTATAGGCAATCCTTCAATCTTAAACTTTGTATAGAATAACGACTGAAACTATCAACTTTCAATCTGCTGTTAAACATTATAATTTAAAGAGGAAATAAACAAAGAGAAACTGTCCTTTGCACTTGGAATCTTTTCAAATATTTGCCGAGATTTAATAGAAATCCAGCAGAAGCATCCAAAATATCCTTAGCATTGATTATGCTGTTATTGCTGACAACTAAGAAAACTCTTATTGATTTAAAATTGCTGAGGTGTTGGCTCCATTTTCAATGGATTGTGCACCATTGAATCTGTGAAGGACAATAAGAAATAACTTGTACTGAACTTCTAGTTCAAATACAAAATGGCCTTCATCTTTTCATTTGTTGTATCAGGAAAATCATGACGCCGAAAATCGTTACTGAGATTAGGACTAGGAAATTTTTTCCCGAATGTGCACTAAAATTCCCAACTTTTTCCCGGTTTTTCCGGTAAAACCAGATTCCCAACTTTTTCCCGGTTTTCCCGATTTTCCCGGTCACTTGCCACCCTGATGGTTTGCTTGTTTGTTAAGGGCAACGTGATCTATGCTGCGTTCCCACAGCGGCAGTTTGTAAAAACTTTGAATGCAAAAACCGGATAAATACATTTGCTTTGGAAGAACCGGCAAAGTTTTTGTCCGATTTCTGCATTCAAAGCTATTTTGTCCGGTTCTTGCAGGAAAGATGTTTCTAAACGATTCTTGCATTGCAAAATCCATGGCCGGTTTTTGCTCTCAATGTTTTTATCCGGTTTTTAGCATGTTCACTGGTGGCGCTGATGATATCATCATGGCCTGAAGCAAACTAAAGTAATATCGAATCACTTTCACAATTTTTGGATCCAAAATCAGTGTTGGTTAGGTCATCAATTAATAAGATCTACGAATTGCAGATATCGCATATTGCCCGTTTGTCATCTATATTATTGCATGAACATTTTTACATTCATGAATCAGACAAAAACGATTGATCACACTTATGGTTCGATTTGAAAAGTTCAATCTATCCATATCTGATAAATTTATGATAGTCTCATTTCGTAGTATTTTGATTACTTCCAATCCGGAACCTTGAGCTGGGATTCGAAATTTGCAATGTATAGTTTAAAGCAACTTACCCGCATTATGACTTCGCTTGACGTAAACTTAAGTATGCCGTAATTTCTTCAGAGATGACACAATATTACGTCTGCTAACATGTAGAAATAAACTTTGCGTCTGTATCGATGTAAGCTTCAGCTAAATTAACTGTGAAGTTAATGATATGACTTATTTTCACATGATTTAAATCGTGAATGTAAGTGAATCGCGACGCTCCTTTTATGTGCATCTATTAAGATGTAAACTTTTCTAAGTGTGTAGGTAGATATCAAACAATCAAACCGGTATGAAAGTTCAATTTTGATGGTGTTTGAGCATTACTTGCGGGTCTTCTGGCTGCGGATATCCCAAACTTATGTGACTAGTAGGCAATTGGTTGATCATCAATCATAAAAACATGCTATTCGATGTTGTATACACTTCTTCAGATTTTGCACTGTCTTTCCAATGAATTTTTATTGTAATCTAATTTTACGAAAATCGATTCAGGCATCTCCGTGAAAATTAAGTACACATTTTAATCAAATATGCCTACCAATCGATACATACACATACACGTACAGACAATTCACTACTTCAACTGAACGAGCGAACTGATTCAAATGTTGTTTGAAAGTCTGCGCTCTTGGTACAAAGAAGAAAAAACTGAAAAACTATCATTCAATAGTTAATTTCCTTAGATTCTATAAGGTAGTTTTGTTTCACTGAATTTAGTCATTTCCGTTCATTTACAACTGTCAGTACCAAAAAAAATGCTTGCTAATAGTTCTAAAACAGCCTCTTTGTCATTCATATGCCGGTTGGAAGGAAACGACGAAAGAGGTGGAGAGCGATAGATTATTTTTGTAGCATTATGGACTTACATTAGTTATTATATGATGCCAATATATCCTTCCACTCTCAGTTGGTTCTCATGACTTGATGCAATCGTAGCGTATGTTGGCAACTCAAAACTTCCCGGTTTCGGAACCAGTCGCTTAACTGTGCATGACTTTTTTATGGTAAATCAAATCGACTTTTAGACAATTTTATCTTACTTCGCGAAATCTATTTTTAGATTTGCACGGTAAAGCCTTTCCCCCAAAAAATGGGTAATAACAGCTGAAAAGTCGTACTAAATTTGTAACAAATTTAGATATAATATTGATATTTACACAACAAGGTTTGTAACAATTTTGTTATTACCTGGGTTAAATTTAGTTATAATTTTTGTTATTTTAACTATTAACGAGGCAAAGATTATGACTGATTTAGATAGAAAAAACGAAACTACCCCAGATTCAATTTTGTTATCCCTTGTTGATCGGGTAGTTGTCACTGTAGTCACATGTGTCATGATGGAGCCACTCGTTCTCTCGTCAAAAACACTCAGTACGTATTCCGACTAAGTTCATTTTTTATGTATCAATAGAGTTGCCATTTACTCAGATTGAACCGTAATGTACAGATTTGTATTCGCACATACAGATTTCGTACAGAATACGAATTTAAACATACATATAATGCAAGTAATTTTTGTAAAGATTCAATGAATGTTAAATGTTAATTTAGTGCCACTAAATTAAATGGTAAATGTTAATTTAGTGCCACTATCGAACAGGTGTTATTATAATACCGATATACTGCTTTCGTTTTGGAAAAACTTGACAGCTCAGTTTACCTGTTAAAAACATAACATGAGCAAGAAAAAAAATATTGGGACTAATTTCCTCAAAGCGCAGCTTTTAATTTATCAATTAGGGACGAAGGGATTGCTCCCATTGTACCTTGAAATATAATGGATTGTTGGAAAGCAAAACTTTAGGAAAGACGTTAACAGCTCCATTGAACTCCTTAAATTGAAGTTTGGAAATCTTGTTTTCATTTTTGTTTGTTTATTTGATTAATTCTACTTATTGCATAATTTATAATCAAATATTTCGACTGAACAAAGTAGCAATAAGATTTACACCGTTTTCGTTTATTGATCAGAGCAGCCCAAGAGCTGACCCAGAGTCGCCCAAACAAATTTTGAGATGTGTGTCATCATTACACTTTTAGGTGAATTAAAACAGGTTTTTCCGTTTATGAGCTGTTTGAAATCAGCACTTGTAACGTTCTTTTTCATGAAGTACGACGTTTCATCTCCAAAGATCAACATGGCTAGTTAACATGTAGATCGATAATTACTAACCTGCTGGAATTTACCTCGCATTCTATCAAACAAATTGAAGGTAGGAAGCAAATAGACGTATTACACAACCATCTAAAGGCTGCGTTTGATCGGATAGATCCTTCCCTTGTTAGGTTCCAGCGTAACTAGAGAACAAAATGTATCAGGTTCCTATGCGCAACCCTGTACCTTGAAAACTGGTCTAAATTAGGTAAAATCGATTCAACCATCTTAGAGAAAAATAAGCGGTTAGAAAAGAAATGCATTTTGTCGCTTCCCAAGTAACAATTTTATTATTAATAAATACTTGTAGCTGTCTTCAATGCTACATAATAAATCTTGCATTAAAACTTTAAACTCCACGAAAGCCTACTGAAAACCTCTATAAGAGCATGTTCCTGCCAAGTGGACCATTCTTCATAAGGTTTATAAAGCAAAGTGAAGAATCATCATAAAGCTGCGTTAAATCTTCAAATTCAAGAAAATTTTGAAACCAGCTTTACGATCAACATTAAATTTTTTTGGATGGAATAAATTCCACTATGAATAAACTGTCGTTTTGGTAATATTTTTCTTGATTATATGTGTGTCATGCTTTGAATGCAATCAGTAACAATTTATTTGATTTTATTTACAAGTTTGAGGCTTTTACCGAACGTAAAAACTTCATGCGCTTTTATTTTCATCGTGAATGTATGGATAAAAATAAGAATTATAACTAATCGCCTTGAAATAAATACGGTTTTTGCGAAAGTGTCCATGATTTATGAAAATTATTTTCTGTGATTTATCGTCTTTTTTGTATAAAACTATTTCGTGGCGATAAAACTTGTGCATACGTTTTGAAAATGAATAATAAAAGTCCATCATACTTCCTCGTTTTTGCATTTCGAAGTTTATTTGATGTCAATAAAGGCTACGGCAAAGAACTTTATAATGGCGGCCATGAAATTTTCTTTAATGCAAATTACACTTAATCTAAGAAGCAATAAATCAAATAGCCCACAACAGGAGTGTCATAAATGTACTTCAGAACCCTCAAATTTGCTCTGAGTGAAACTGTCATTCAATGAACGCGCACACACACAAATCTAGATTTATGAAAGAATTTTACGGACAATAATGTTTTAAAGAAAATTTTCTAAAGCTATATTAAGAGCGTTTGCATGATTTTATTCTACTACAAATTGATTTATTTTTAGTCCAGTTGTTAGTCTATGTAAAAGGTTTTATAGAAGCTTTAAAAACTATGATATTGCTTGTCAAAAGCGACACTTATTATAGTTGTTATAAAACAAGTAGTGATTGAAAAATCAATTACAAAACTCCTATAAATTATAATCAAAACCAAAAGGCATTCGAATTGTTACTTGGGTTACGTCACTAATACCTTTATATATCCGGAGTCTGAAATGACAATCATTTGATCTTCAAACTTGATCAATGGCTTAATAGTAGCTTTCAAACGAGTCTAAGCTTGCAGGAATCAATTTATCCATATCTGAGAAAATTGAGCTGGAGGTGCGGGTCATGCTGTTAAGTGGTATGAAAAATTATCTGGAATTACCGCTGAATTGGGAATGGAAAAGAAGTAATTTAAATCACAATTTTGCATACATTACATTTTGGAAAATATTTCCAAAACTAGAACAAGAACATTATAACGAAATGAACTTCACGATTCGATATCATGTTCGCATTTGATATAGATTTTTTAGACGTTTCAATATCGAATTAATATTTTTCTCGATTTTAACACACACCGAAGTGAGAAGGCACTGTTTTAGGAATGGGTCAATCTCAGTGTTCGCACAGTGTCGGAGCGAATGAAGTCCAAGAAGTAGGAAGTAGGACAGCCTCGAACTGTTGAGCAACTCATGAATGAGTCAAACTACGAAAACGCTAAAGTCTGCTGCTTCTTAACAAGTATTAAAATTGTATCTAAAATACGACTATAATAAAACTGCCTATAATTCACTTTGCCCTCGTGCACTTAAGGTATGATGGTGGGATGTTCAAAGCTTAAAATGAAATGTATTTTCAACTAACCAAACTGATAGAAGTCGGTTTCAAAGGTAAATGTGACCAAATACAATTTCACTATGATTGCAAATCAGCTACTCGAGAGCTACTTAAAATTCTGTTAAAACAGCCATCCCTACCCCGAACTCTAGCTTAAACCAGTGCCGCTAGCCATCGTCTGCCGGGAATGTGTTAATTGGCGGTATATGAATTCCACCGGCCATAAATCGATTTGATTTTAAATGGCTACAATTTAGCGTCGGGTAATCAAATTGTGTACCACAGTATCCTAACATCCTAGGTGCAGTAACGAGTTGACGTGAAGAATTCGCGACACGTTCCATCGCCATCGGCACAGATTTAACTGGCTGGTAGTCGCATCTCGTAGGGTTTTATTGCACCGGTCAATGGTCGCGTACGGTTACGACGACGACGGCGACGATGATGATGATGACGGCTTCGACTATAGAATCAGTGAATCGGTTGCATCAGATTTATTTATTGCTTTTATTAATTAGCACAAAATCATCATATTGCGATCTCTGACCTCCCCCGCATTCCCATATGGTTATGTTCAGTGTCTAGGGCAGTGACTTTTCCGCTGCTGTAGCGATGCAGAGAGAGGGAGAGAGAGCAGGTTTGGGGACCAGGGGATGAACTGGTTGAAGATGAGCTAGCCGAAGCTCGTATCATTCAACATCGGTATAATTATGATCGCTAAATTATGTCTTGAACGTTAGATGCGGAGATATGCTGAGTGCTGTTCACGCTCTATCCTAGATTACTGGGTGGATTTTGAAACCAAGTAATTGTAGTTGAAGATGGTTTCTCATTAATGAGATTTGTTAACGATTGCATGGGTTTACAAAGTGCTGACTTCGAGAGTAGAACTGTTTCCAGCTCATACAAATAGGAATGTCATTGAAACGGTTAGTGGTATTGATCCAGTTACTAAGCTAAGTGGTATTATATTTTAATCATGCTGAACAATTTATTGCTTTTTGTACCGAAAAAGGTTACATTACACACAGTTTGGTTTAAAGTAATTGATATGAAAACAGGTTCAGGTTGAGAATAATGAAACAAAAAATACAATAAAGCTTTAAGAGGAAAACATAAACGAATAAACAAGTAAGCGAGTGAACGAATAAACAGGCAATGGAGTACACTAAGGTCTCTTTTTACACGGTTTTTTTCGCACGGTTTTTTTATACACGCCTTTTTTTACACGGATTCCGGAATTAGCACGGTTTTTATTTACACGGTTTTCGCAATTAACACGGTTTCTGATGAGAGTTTAAAAAGAACTGTCATTTTTTTTTTGAAAAAAATTTTAAAAAAGGTTACAGGTTGTCTGTAAGAAAACGATTATGAGAGTTAATTTAAAGTTTGAAAGTTAACTAAAATCATTCATTCAACATTTCACGGGAGTATTGACTGTCGTTCCATAAAATGATTATTCAGTCTTCAGATCTTGAACCCCTGTCGTAAATTACACGACAACGTCTCTTCCGCTCAGTTGTGATGTATGATTTCGGAGTGTTGAAGAACTAGTCAAATTTACTTCAACTCTTCATCATATCGAGCAGTACAGTATTTCATACCCATTTGAATGATATAGCTCTAGTAGTATTATGATTTACGCCGATGAAATGAGTTGCTTCAGCATGACACATAGTTAACGCTCGTATCCGTACTGTATTTTACAGTATTGTACTGTATTTTCGACTCAAATACTGTGTACTGTTTTTTACCCTCAAATCTACTGTATTTTAATTTGTACTGTATTTTTACACTGAAATGTACTTTTAAATTTTTCATACTAAAATTAAATACAGAATTTTAAATCTTCAACGCATCGAATTTCGATCTGCCCTAAAAAAGAAATAAAAAATAATCGAGTTTATGAACTTGCTTTGAACGATTTGTTTAGTCTTGTTAAGACGTAGAACCGTATTGAGTAAGTTTTACATGATATGCGAATACAACTGTGTGATGAAAACCGCGAAAGAGCCACCGCAGAAACGGTACTCCAATCCGAAAATAGTTCCTATCCTCCTAAATCGTTTTGCCAATTAAGCTAACCTGCATGTGAAACATAAAAAAAACGGACTAATTGAGGGCTGAAACACCTTGCGGAGGGATTGTTATTGAGAAATGACTACAAATGAACGCCGTAGGGCCCGAGCATAGCTGAACATGCTTGGTTCTTATGTTCAGGTGGCTTTTACGCGGTTTTCATTACATAGTTGTATTCGTATGTCATTTTTTCAATCTGCTAACCTCCTAAGATGATGATCAAATTTATTTGTTTTGTTTTTTATTCACTATTTTTAGAAAAAAAAGCGTACTGTAAAATGTATTGTATTTTCAAAGTCGATGTACTGTATTTCCTTGATTTTTACGCCAAATGTATTGTTTTCCGTAAAAATAATATACGAGCGTTACAAATAGTAATACTTTTTCTAATTTGATTTATATTCATCTCTATGAATTCTTCCCCTTTAATCTCGTGTTCTGCGTGCATAGATCTTCATCCAATACCCATATCTTCCCACTCAGTTTAGTTGAAAATGACTGTTAAGAACGTTAGTGTTTACTACACATCAGACCTTCGGAGTTGAAAAGAACTGATTCTCAAGCTTGATTTGTAGTGAAAGTGTTTATTGGTGGTATTACTAGCACTTCTTTAGTCGAACGTTCTAATTTGAAAGTATTATCGGTTTTTTGAAAACTGAATGCATTATACAGAAGGCATGAGCCATTTAGATTAATTTGCTTGTCGTACAACGCGTTTTCTAAGTGTTCTAATTTTAATTTATCATCCAATGTATTTTATCAAGTATGACTGGACCCTTCTCGTAACCTCTGGCTGTTTTTTAGATTTTCGTTTCTATTGTGAAATAACAGTTATATTTTCACAGTTATGTGCACCTTGTATAAATTTGGGAGTTAAAAAATAAGCTTTTATCCCCTTCAAATTATCAAAAGTTACATTTTATCCAAAATAAAACAAAGAAATAATCATACGGTTTTTGGAATTATTACGTCAAATTTTCCACGCGGTTTTTGTTGCACGGTTTCCGCAATTAACACGGTTTTCTTTTACACGGATTTTTTAACACGGTACGTAACCCCCGTGTAAAAAGAGACCTTAGTGTATACGAGTAAACGAGTAGTAGCCTGTTCGAACTATACAGGGACGACCTGGACGGGACCGTCCGGGACTATCCGGGACGTTTTTTTTTCCTCATCGGCGATGACTGAGCTCTGTGGCAACCAAATGGATTTTATCCCGGATTCGGGATTCCAATACATACACACACCGGCAGCTCAGTCATCGCCGATGAGGAAAAAAAACGTTCCGGATAGTCCCGGACGGTCCCGTCCCGGTCGTCCCGGTATAGTGCGAACAGGCTATAAACCTGTGAACGAGTCAACCGGTGAAGGAGTAAACCTGTTGGGAGATGAGAGGTAAATTTTGGGTTCAAATGTAGTTTTAACATTTAAAATTACATATTAGTTGCATATAAAAAAATCACTGTTTTTAGCGATTTATAACTCGACCAAAAACTATTGTTATCTTGATATTCGTTACGTTTTGTAATTGTTCAGAGCGACTTTGAGAATAATGTTTCTGGTCCGCTTTGTCCCCTACATGGGGAACTTTATAAAATTTCATTATAATATTAACGTTGATCTTTAACATTTCTGATCAACACATAACAGGATTCTATCAAAATTATATGTGATCTTAATATTTATATCTCATTATGTTACAAATATGATTCCAAATCAGAAGCAAACATTCAGATTTAATTAAGATTAAGTCCAGATATTATATTAAGGGCTGTTTTATTTCAGGTAAAACTATACTTGAGAATTGAAAAAAGAAGAGTTCAAACACTTTTGTCGTTCATGTTTTTGACTTTCAACTCGATAAGTGATAAGTGTTAAACATTTTGAAACGTTTTCAAAAGTGACTCTGCAATAAACGAAAAACAAAATCTAAGCTGGGCTCAAAACCAAAATCTAAACTTAGTTTAATACTTCTTGATTTATAAGTCTTTTAGTTGCAGACTGAAAATAGCGACTTTAGTTTTACCGGACCCCGGATGTACTGGAAATAGATCCAAAATCAGTAAAATCGAAAGGAATTGGTTATTTCATCAATTAATAAAATTAATAATTAATAAAATCAAGTTACAGATATCGCATTTTGCCCGTTGTCATTTATATCATTGCATAAACATTTTTTCTTTCATGAATCAGACAAAAACGATTTATCGCACCATAATACTTTCGATTTGAAAAGTTCAGTAGCGTACCGAGAAAATTAGGCGCCGGGGGCAAAGTTGGTTTAGTGAAGCTGAACTTCATCTCCGGAAAGCTGACTTGGGCGAGCAAAAAAAAAAAAGGTCCCAAGGATTACTTTGCCGCCCCCCTAAATTTACGAAAATCGACTCAGCTATCTCCGAGAAGATTAAGTGCACATTTCTATCAAATATACCCGCCAATCGACATACATACACGTACAGACAATTCACTATTTCAACTGAACGAGCGAACTGATTCGAATGTTATTCGAACGTCGGCCTTGGTACGAAGAAGAATAAACTGAAAAACTATCATTCATCACTGAATTTAGTCATTTCCATTCATTTACAATTATTCTTTAGTACCCAAAAAAAGCTTGTTCATAGTTCTAAAATAGCCCCTTTGTCATTCATATGCCGGTTGGAAGGAAACGACGAAAGAGGTGGAGAGCGATAGATTATTTTTGTAGCAATATGGACTTACACTAGTTATTATATAATGCCAATATATCCTTCCAACCTCAGTTGGTTCTCATGCCCGATGCAATCGTAGCGTATGTTGGCAACTTGAAACTTCCCGGTTCGGTACCAGTCGCTTAACTGGGCATGGCCTTTTTATGACAAATCAAATCGCCTAAAGGTATGCAATTTCATCTTATTTCGCGAAGTCTATTTTTATATTTGCACGGTAAAGCCTGATGGTTGGAAAATTATTTGTTCTATTTTTACAAAAAACCTGTTTTAATCCACCTAGTGGTGTAATGATGCCTTTCTCATATCAATCAAACTATCATATATAATACTGTGGTATTCTTCAAAATTATTTTTCTTCGATTCTTAAAAGAATAATCGAAATAGATTTGTTTGACCGTCTACTGATAAAAACTATCAATTGTAAAAGATTTGAGGTCGATTTAGAAAACTTTTTACGGTTTCTCGCTCTTTTCAGTGATGGTATAAAATTTTTAACACACTTTACCCTATATTTCCGGATCCGGAAGTCGGATCTGGATGAAATTCAGAAATTACGTATGGGACCACAGGACCTTTCATTTGAACCTAAGTTTGTGAAAATCGGTCGTGCCATCTATGAGAAAAGTTAGAACACATATTTTCATTTTTTTGCACATTTTACCCCATAAAGTTAGTGCAAAAAAACGTTACATACACAAATACGCACACACACACACACACACACACACACACACACACACACACACACACACACACACACACACACACACACACACACACACACACACACACACACACACCTACACACACACACACACACACACACACACACACACACACACACACACACACACACACACACACACACACACACACACACACACACACACACACACACACACAACACACACACACACAAACACACACACACACACACAGACATTTTGCGTACTCGACGAACTGAGTCGAATGGTATATGACACTCGGCCCTCCGGGCCTCGGTTCAAACGTTCAAACGGTTTTCACAGTGATTGCATAACCTTTCTATATGAGAAAGGCGAAAAAAAAAAATTTTTCTTCAATTCTTAAAAGAATAACCGAAAACCGTTTGTTTGACCGTCTACTGATTAAAACCATCAAATTGGAAAAGATTTGAGGTCGATTTAGAAAATTTTTTAAGGTTTTTTTTTCCCCATTTTCAGTGATGGTGTACAATTTTTAACACACTTTATCCTATATTTCCGGATCCGGAAGTCGGATCCGCATGAAATTCAGGAATAACGCATGGGATCACAGGACCTTTCATTTGAACCTAAGTTTGTGAAAATCGGTCGCGCCATCTATGAGAAAAATTAAAACACATATTTTATTTTTTTGCACATTTTACTCCATAACTCTCGAACCGGAAGTCGGATCTAAATAATATTCAGGAATTTTGTATGGGACCTCAAGACGTTTCATTTGAATCTAATTTTGTGAAAATCGGATCAGCCATCTCTGAGAAAAGTTAGTGCACTTATTTTCACAATTTTTTGCACATTTTACCCCATAATTCCGGAACCGGAAGTCGGATCCAAATAATATTCAGGAATTTTGTATGGGACCACAAGACCTTTCATTTGAATCTAAGTTTGTGAAAATCGGTTCAGCCATCTCCGAGAAAAGTTAGTGCAAAAAAACGTACATACACACATACGCACATACACACACACATACACACACACACAGACATTTTGCGTACTCGACGAACTGAGTCGAATGGTATATGACACTCGGCCCTCCGGGCCTCGGTTCAAAAGTCGGTTTTCACAGTGATTGCATAACCTTTCTTATGAGAAAGGCAAAAAGCTACGTTTATATAAAATAATTACAACGAATTGAATGTCAATTAAATTCAAATTTTTGTCAGTAGGATGGAGCAGAATTTGCAGCCAATCGGGCCAAATAGGGTTCCACGTCGCTGAACGCAATGCACTATCTTGCTTTGCCAGAGAAACATTTTTACTTTGCGACTCGTAGGAAATACGATAATACTGGAAAACGAAAAACATAATACGTCATAAAAAATGTAAAAGAGAGCCTTATGGAGTACTAAGGAACTTTTTGCCTGTCTCTATAGATAGGAATATAATTGCTGGAAAAACCGACTTTCGAATGGAGCCTCGGATACACATAACGTTTTATACCATTCGACTAAGCTCTACTAGAATGGTATATAAAAACCCTTCTTCATCCACCTAGTGGTGTGATAATGCCTTTCTTTTCTTTCAAAACAGTCTCATGAAAAGTCTTAGAATTGCATGAAACGTCGAGATTTAGTGTCATCTCAAGAAAAAAATTTTTTTTGAAGACCGACTTTCTGGAGCTTAGAAAAAATATCTAAATATCCCAGAAAGTCAATTTTTTCAAATTTATTTTGAAATAATACTAAATCTTGACGTTTCATGCAATTTTAAGATTTTTGGCATCAAAAAAAATTTTCGATTTCCCTATGGTGCTTTTGAAAGATCGAAAATTTTCAAACTTTAACCGCTAAGCAGCAACCCTTACCCATGTCCGATTTAGCTCAAATTTTGCATGAGGACTTTTTTCGAGGTGCTTAAACTTTTGAACAATAGCGCTTTATGAAATTAGAGATGATCCCAAAAGATTGGCACCTTTATATACATTAGAGCGGTAAAAAAACAACGTGTTTTGTCGGTTACGTCACATATACCATCATATATCTGGAACCAAAAGTCACAGCCATTTGATCTTCGAACTTGATCAATGGCCCAACAGTAGCTTTCAAACGAGTCTAAGTTTGTTAAAATCGGTTCCACTATTGGTTCATTTGACAGATTTGAAGATCAAATAAAAGATAATCAAATCAAATAAAGATAAATGACGTAAACGTCAAAACTTATTAAGGAGTGTATCGAAAATAAGCTATCCACATACATTTATGTTGTACGCATGTATTTGTATTGGTTTTTTATGCTCAGATCGCAGCATGCTGTGCGTTTGGCTGTCAGCTTTCGATTTTTTACTTGTTTGTGCGGTTGAAATTCTGCGTTTTCAAAATGTCGCGTATTGAAAAGGAAGTGGAAATTAAAGTTCTGGACACATGGCTAAGTGAGAAGAGTATTACTATGCGAAAATTGTCGTAGCGGTTTGGAATTCATCATGCCAGTGTTAAAAACATAATTAATAAGTTTTGGGAACATTATTCTTAGGATGAGCTACCAGGAATAGGCAGAAAATCCGAAACTGGACCAGAAAGTGGTATCTCTAATCATGAAGAACAAATCATTGTATTGTATTGTACTGCATAACGTATTGGATTTGGCCAAAAAAGCAGGAACGAGTGTCGGAATGATCCAGCGTAGCAAGAGACGAAATCACCTGAATACCTACAAGAAGCAGAAATTCTCGAAACAAAGTGTAGAATAGAAGAAGCGAGCAGCAACAAGGGCCCGGAAATTGTATTCCCGTCTTTTGTAGGGTCCGGATGCATGCGTTTTGATGGACGATGAGACTTATGTAAAAGAGGACTCAAAAACCCTTACCGGGTCCTTTATACTTTACTGTCGTCGTTGGGGAGGATGTGAGCAATGCGGACAGGTCGATTCAAGTGGAGAAACTCGGTCGAAAGGTACTGGTATGGCAAGCAATATGTTCCTGTGATTTGAAGTTAACCGATTTGAAGTTAACCATTTTTTACACTACCGGAACTATAAATGCATCTATCTATCGATCTGAGTGTTTCCAGAAGAGATTGCTGCCTTTATATAAGAAGCATAGTACCCCTCCACTGTTTTGGCTGGATTTGGCGTCGGCTCACTGTGCCAAAACCACTCTCAATTGGCTTGCGGAAAAGGATATACATTTCGTTGAGAAAAATATCAATCCACCAAATTGGCCTCAGCTTCGACCCATCGAACGTTACTGGGCAATCGTGAAGAAGGCAAGAAGGCTGGTTAGGCAGCTGGGAACTTGCAGGAGTTCAAAAAAATTTGGGCTCAAGCGTCCAAAACATGCGATGCAACACTTGTCCGGAACTTGATGAAGAGCGTTCGATCAAAAGTTCGAAAACTCGTGAAGGAATAACTTAAATTTCATCCGGTTTTCTTTATGCTCAAGTTTAACCTCGTACAATGAAGGATCAATTTTTAGTTTTAATGAAATATCGTTTTTTTATCATAATCGGAAAGAAAAATTTGTAGATAGCTTATTTTCGATACACTCCTTACCATTCAATTCTCGTTTTCTCGTTCGAGACTAAAATTCGGTTGTGGGTGGATTTCGCAGAAGCTGGCTGACACTTTAAGTTTCGGAGATATTTATTTATTTCTGATTTTGTCGGATAAACAAATATAAATTGAAGGAAGGATGGGAAAAAGCCCATTTGAGTTGAGTCTTTATCATTCTCACTCGGGCGTAAAAACCACCATCTTTTGAAACAATAACAAAAACAAAACAACTACAATAATTCGAATCTGCTAAATACGTACTGAGTAAATACCATGAAAAATGAATATTGCACAACATTGTCAAAACGTAATGGCAAATCGTTTAGTTTTACTAGCAAAGCAATTAGATGATTCACCAAACTCGAAGTAATCTTCGCAAGCAGTGAACGTTCGAATACAAGCGGCTATCAGTTCATTCAGCTGGGAGCCAAATCTGGCGAATACGGAGCAATTCGAAGTTCAATTCATGTAGTTTTGCCATTGTTTTGATTAACTTGTGACACGGTGCATTGACTTTATAAAACCATTTTTTTTTCTCTTTGCCATATGCGGTCGTTTCTTTGCAATTTCAGCCTTTAAACGCTCAATAACGTTAATCAGTGTTAATGGTATTTCCTTTCCCAAGATAGTCGATAAATATTACACCACGAACATCCCAAAATACCGAGGCCATAACCTTTCCAACTGATTGTTGTGCTTTTGGGCGCTTTGGACGAGATTCACCAGTTGCTGTCCACTCAGATGACGATCGTTGTGATTCCGAAGTGATGAATCTATGTTTCATCCATTGTCACATATCGACGCAAAAAAATCGGTTTGTTACGTTTAAACATAGCCAAAGACTGCTCATCTGTAGCAAGCAAATGAGTTACTTCATGCTTGTTTCAAATTAATTCTTCATCAAATAATCCTAAATTTTAGGTCTACACAAGAACTAAAAATTTTCTTTAGACAGTATGGTGCTATTTGTGGACAGAAGTGAGCTACTCGTTCATTGTTCCAATTAGTCGAAATAACATATGATCTAGGATTCCTTATTGCCAGATTCCTAATTCACATTCCCCGCGAGCCGTGTTGTAGAATACTTCACTCATTGAATGGTAGCTACTAAACGAAACTAAAGAATCATTTGATTTGGTAAATTCAACTGTCAAGCATCCCCACCCTTCCTGTGTATTATTCTTACATCTCAACCAATTCTTTCACATCTCAACTCGTTGTAGGACCTTGTCTTCGCCGAGTGTTGCCGTCCATGGGAAATTGTCTTGTTTTGAAATAAATCCGCCGATCACATGCGAAAGATAAGCTCGATTTGGAATTTTATTACAAATTTGCTGACTTCTACGAGCTTGCTCGCGTTGTTCGCGGTGTCTGCTGAGCAGCAAGTCATTGATGCCGGTCCGCGAGCAGCACTCGATGGCTGATCTGGTTTTGTCCGAGACTTTATATCGATATCGGTCATCGCTATTGTCTGGGAAATGAAAGAACACGGTCTCAATAAGCATCACCGAGAGATGCGTGCATTGCTCCCGAACATTGAAATAGTACTTATTACCATGGGAATTCAGGCGTATGTACGGCAGAACTCTAGCACATCTGGAGAGAAAAACTTGGTCGCAAAATTCCGTATATGTTCTTTTCGCCCGAAGTTGCTTTTTTTTATTATCCTTCTAAATAACCGTTATGGCAAATGTGGATTTATGACGATCGATCATTTTTCTGATACCGGCTTACGGACTGCTGCTATCATTGCCATACCGTTGAGTGGCTCTAACGACAAATTGATTGATTTTATCTGATTGTGTAAACATGTCAAGTTGTTCTCCGTGGGCCGGCAAAAGTTTACTTCATTGAAGATTGAATTGTGTGAGTATGTGAAAATGCGGATTTTGTTGTTTTGTGGAATAACGGACGATGTGACGAATATATCGACCTGTTCTTATTCTGAGCAACTCCAGAAATGAAAAATAATTCATCCGATTTTGCAAACTCCGATTTGAATGACACTTTGAATGACGTTTTTTAGGTAGCTAAGCATTTGTTTTGCCTATATGGAGAGGCTAATTAAATTTAAGACTGAATTTAAAATACTATGTAGGAATTTTTGCATACGCTTTTTTTCAGCTATATTATATTCATTTATATCTGCAATTTTATTTTGAACCCGCCACTAAAACTAACTTTTACTGATGATTTGATAAACGTTATTATTATTTAGGATTTGGTTCGTAAAAAAAGTGTACGTAAAAGGAAATTTGGGATGTATCCAAATGCAATGTTTCTGAAGAGTCAAAGAATGGTTCCTCTAACCCAACGAAAAAAAATCATTCGCCAATTTCTGCAACAATTGTCCAGGGTCCTCCAAAATCAGTACCTAAGCTATTTCCACGTGCGCCGAAATTTTGTGACCTACTATGACAAGCAAATCATTTGGGGTAATATTGAATAAGGACTGTACTCGAAAAAAATGCAATAGACAAAAATGACTACCAAAATCGATTTTTAGTGTACTCCATGATTGTACTTGAAGTAATCCCTCATCTTCCTTACGTTCACAGGGTTGTCTTTCTTCGCTTTTGTTCCGCTGCCAATCTATCGCGGGGTCGCCTGGGTCTCGATGAACGATTTTATCATGGTCGAACTGTCGATTCCCAACTAATTAAAGATCCACCTGTGGGACTGGCGTGGATTTTCCTCGAACGCGCATAACATTGTTTGTTGAAGTCGTTTAACGATGCACCTACACTAAAGTACGGATTGGTTACATGAAACATTCTGACGAACAATTAAATATTACGAAATAATTTGTATAGATTTTTATAATTAAAAATGAACACAAACACGTTAAAAAAATTCTTTGTTCAATATCATTCGAAAAAGTGCCTCTAATTTAATGCAAATGTAATGAACAATAGAATATCCGAATGCATACTCTGAAGTCAACAAAACGCATTCAAACCAATACACAAAATTCAATTAAAAACTACAAGGATCAGCCCCATGGGGTTGTTCGAACCCTTGATGTGGAACAAGGCAACCAAAATTACTAATGATCGACATTTTCAATTAATCGTCACACTTTTGAATACGCAAATGCACGAGGATCTGCTTAGATTGATCTTTATTAGGAACCAAAACCGAACACGCGAGCCCAGAATATAGACTCTAATTGACTTAATTTGTATTTGTTTTGTAGCCGACAAAATTACATCAATACCCCAAATGTGTGCAATTATATGTTTGTACATGCTTGCGTTACGGATATCGATATTTAAGCTTCTTTTCGTCAAGCTTGTGTTCAAGATTTGTATGCAAGCAGTTAGTTTTATAGCGTTTCTCTACCATTACTACCATTCTGCGATTTCGGTTGAAGCGATAAACTATTTTTCATTATTAATCGAGTTCATCTTATATAAATTAGAAATTAATCTTATACACTCAAAATTTACCCTGGGGAAGTTGTCAATTTCTCAGGCGAAACGACATAACATGGGATTTCATCCAATCTTGCATGACACAAGATCAAAGCATACCAATTAAAGTTTCAAATCGTTTAATGACACTTTTTGTCTTGCTGTCTAGCAACAACCTACCTTTAAAGCTTGCTTCATTTAGAATTGGAACAAACTTTTGCTCATATTGTGGCGCTCCTGGTGGACGGATTTGGAAGCTCTTGTCGCCCACGTGTCGGGAATTTTGTCAGCTTCACGTATGATTTTTGACATTCCGAAAATCGACTGTACTCTGTAAACAATCAACATGGAAGCCGACAGAAGGAAAAAAATTATGCACAGTTATTTGGAAAATCCATTGTGGTCTGCATTTAGGCTAGCTAAACAGCTGAATTTGCCCAGAAATACCGTATGACGCGTTATCAAACGGTGTAAGGAAACATTGACGACGATTCGGAAGCCTCAAGCCGATCGTCGGAGTCGAACTGACGACCGGAAATTGCGTGGTAAGATTTTGAAGACGATTAAGAGGAATCCTAATCTGTCGGACCGTGATTTGGCCAGAAAATTCGGTGCTGCCCATAGTACCGTGAGGAGAACTCGACTCCGGGAAGGAATCAAGTCGTATCGAGCTGATGGACGATGAAACCTGTGTCAAGGCTGACTTCGGTCAAATCCCAGGTCAAAAATTTTACTTGGCAACGGCTCGGGGGGATGTTCCAGCCAAATTTAAATTTGTTTTTGCCGACAAATTTGCAAGAAAATTTATGATTTGGCCGGGCATTTGCAGCTGCGGCAAAAAAACGAAAGTTTTCGTTACAAATAAGACAATGACATCGGAACTATACCAAAAAGAGTGTCTCAAAAAAACTAATTTTGCCGTTCATTCGATCCCACGACCATCCTGTAATGTTTTGGCCAGATTTGGCAAGCTGTCATTACAGCAAAGCCGTTTAAGAATGGTATGCAGAGAAAGTGGTCCAGTTTGTTCCGAAAAACCTTAACCCACTCAACTGCCCCCAGATCCGCCCTATTGAGAAATACTGGGCAATCATGAAGAGGAGACTCGAGGCAAAGGGAAACGTTGTCAAAGACATCAATCAGATGACGACCTGGTGGAATAAGATAGCTGAAACGATGGACGAAGAAGGTGTGCGCCGCCAACTGAGCCGTGTTACAGGAAAAACGACTATTGCAGGGAAATCCGGTATGCCGGAGATTTTTTGCGACACTGCTAGCTATTACTCAACATTTCAATGATTTACAATTAAAAATACATGACTATGAACATTTAAATCACTACGTAGAAATATTTCCAATCAAATGGTGACATAATATTAATAATTGATACAAAATTGACTGAGCTGTAATTGTTCAAAACCTGACCACATTTCTAGGTGTATTTTTCTTGAGTTTCTAATTTGCACCCCTATATAGAAAACAAAAATGTGTTCCACTTTAAAAGAGTATAGAAAAATATGCGGAAATTTTCCGATTAGAATCTATCAGATTGTAAACCTTCACTAAACTGATTATATTTATTTCCGATTTGCAAGTTTGTGCTCAGCAAAGTCACGGTACTTCGGTACCAATTGAAAAGTGTTTTGCAAATAGCATTAACTTGACGTCTGTTTAGCGGCTCTAGTTGAACTGTTTAAGTTTGCACTAAACAGTTCACTTTGAACTGCTCTGCACTGATGATTCTAAGACGAAACGTAAAGAAAAGTAAAGGATATTTCCGCGATTGCCGGGATATTTTTGAACTACTTTGAAAAGCAGATCATTTGTGGGTAGTATGGAATAAGGGCTGTACACCCAAACCTCCGTTTACGAACACTTTTTATACGTAACCTCTTTTTACGTACCTCTTTTTACGAACCAAATCCCAAATAACGTAAACTTTTTTTACGAACCAAATCCCAAATAACGTAAACTTTTTTTACGAACCTACTTCGTAAAAAGAGGTTTTGTCATTCATCGAAAGTGATTTCTGACTCCATGGAAACTACTACAATATTGGTATTTTTGGAACGGGTTTGAAGAGTAGATTCCGGAAAATGATGTTTGAGGTATTTTGGAAATCCAAGATGGCGACTTCCGGTTGATTGATATTCCTTGAAAACCCATACAATATGGGTATTTTCGGAACGGAATTGATGAGTAGATGTCAGAAAACGATGTTTGAGGTAGTTTTGAAATTCAAGATGGCGACTTCCGGTTTGTTGATATTCTTTGAAAACCTATATATTATGGATATTTCCGGAACGGGGTTATTGAGTAGATGTCGGAAAATGATGTTTGAGGTGGTTCTGAAATCCAAGATGTCGACTTCCGGTTCATCGATATTCCTTGAAAACCCTTACAATATGGGTATTTTCGAAACGTTGTTAATGAGTAGATGTCGGAAAATTATGTTTGAAGTGGTTCTGGAATCCAAGATGGCGACTTCCGGTTTGTGGATATTCCTTGAAAACCCATACAATATGGGTATTTTCGGAACGGGGTTAATGAGTAGATGTCGGAAAATGATGTTTGAGGTGGTTCTCAAATCCAAGATGGCGACTTCCGGTGTGTTGATATTCCTTGAAAACCCATACAATATGGATATTTTCGGAACGGAATTGATGAGTAGATGTCAGAAAACGATGTTTGAGGTAGTTTTGAAATTCAAGATGGCGACTTCCGATTTGCTAATATTCCTTGAAAACCCTTACAATTAGGGTATTTTCGAAACGGGGTTAATGAGCAGATGTCGGAAAATTATGTTTGAAGTGGTTTTGGAATCCAAGATGGCGACTTCCGGTTTGTGGATATTCCTTGAAAACCCATACAATATGGGTATTTTCGGAACGGGGTTAATGAGTAGATGTCGGAAAATGATGTTTGAGGTGGTTCTGAAATCCAAGAAGTCGACTTCCGGTTTATCGATATTCCTTGAAAACCCTTGCAATATGGGTATTTTCGGAACGGAATTGATGAGTAGATGTCGGAAAATTATGTTTGAAGTGGTTCTCAAATCCAAGATGGCGACTTCCGGTGTGTTGATATTCCTTGAAAACCCATACAATATGGATATTTTCGGAACGGAATTGATGAGTAGATGTCAGAAAACGATGTTTGAGGTAGTTTTGAAATTCAAGATGGCGACTTCCGGTTTGATAATATTCCTCGAAAACCCTTACGATATGTGTATTTTCGGAACGGAGTTAATGAGTAGATGTCCGAAAATGATGTTTGAGGAGGTTCTGAAATCCAATATGGCGACTTCCGGTTTGTTGATATTCCTTGAAAACCCTTACAATATAGGTATTTTTGGAACGGAATTGATGAGTAGATGTCAGAATATAATGTTTGAGGTAGTTTTGAAATTCAAGATGGCGACTTCCGGTTTGTTGATATTCCTTGAAAACCCATACAATATGGGTATTTTCGGAACGGTATAGTGTTTTAAAGGAATAAAGAGTTAAAGGAAAATGGCAAAAACTTTCAAAAGATATTAATCAACCGGAAGTCACTGTTTTGTATTTCAAGACCACCTCAAATATAATTTTCCGACGTCTACTTTTAAATCTCTTTCCGATAGTACCCATATTGTAAGGGGTTTCAAGGAATATCAACAAATCGGAAGTTGCCATCTTGGAACTAAGAACCACCTCAAACATTGTTTTCTGACAACTACTCATCAATCCCGTTCCGAAAATATCCATATTGTAAGGGTTTTCTAGGAATATCAACAAACCGGAAGTAGCCATCCTGGATTTCAGAACCACTTCAAACATTATTTTCCGACATCTACTCATTAACCTCGCTTCAAAAATACCCATATTGTAAGGGTTTTCAAGGAATATCAACAAACCGGAAGTGGCCATCTTGAATTTCAAAACTACTTCAAACATCGTTTTCTGACATCTACTCATCAATTCCGTTCCGAAAATACCCATAATGCAAGGGTTTTCAAGGAATATCAACAAACCGTCGCCATCTTGAATTTCAAAACTACCTCAAAAATCGTTTTCTGATATCTACTCATTAACCCCGTTCCGAAAATACCCATATTGCAAGTGTTTTCAAGGAATATCAACAAACCGGAAGTCGCCATCTTGAATTTCAAAACTAATTCAAACATCGTTTTCTGATACCTACTCATTAACCCCGTTCCGAAAATACCCATAATGCAAGGGTTTTCAAGGAATATCAACAAACCGTCGCCATCTTGAATTTCAAAACTACCTCAAAAATCGTTTTCTGATATCTACTCATTAACCCCGTTCCGAAAATACCCATATTGCAAGTGTTTTCAAGGAATATCAACAAACCGGAAGTCGCCATCTTGAATTTCAAAACTACCTCAAACATCGTTTTCTGATACCTACTCATTAACCCCGTTCCGAAAATACCCATATTGCAAGTGTTTTCAAGGAATATCAACAAACCGGAAGTCGCCATCTTGAATTTCTAAACCACCTCAAACATCGTGTTCTGACAACTAATCATCAATCCCGTTCCGAAAATATTCATATTGTAAGGGTTTTCAAGGAATATCAAGAAACCGGAAGTTGCCATCTTGGAACTAAGAACCACCTCAAACATTGTTTTCTGACATCTACTCATCAATTCCGTTCCGAAAATATCCATATTGTAAGGGTTTTCAAGGAATATCAACAAACCGGAAGTAGCCATCTTGGATTTCAGAACCACTTCAAACATCATTTTCCGACATCTACTCATTAACCCCGTTTCAAAAATACCCATATTGTAAGGGTTTTCAAGGAATATCAACAAACCGGAAGTAGCCATCTTGAATTTCAAAACTACCTCAAACATCGTTTTCTGACATCTACTCATCAATTCCGTTCCGAAAATACCCAAATTGTATGGGTTTTCAAGGAATATCAACAAACCGGAAGTCGCCATCTTGGATTTCAGAACTACCTCAAACATTGTTTTCTGACATCTACTCGTCAATTCCATTCCGAAAATACTTATATTGTAAGGGTTTTCAAGGAATATCAACAAACCGGAAGTCGCCATCTTGAATTTCAAAACTACCTCAAACATCGTTTTCTGACATCTACTCATCAATTCCGTTCCGAAAATATCCATATTGCAAGGGTTTTCAAGGAATATCAACAAACCGGAAGTCGCTATCTTGAATTTCAGAACCACTTCAAACATCGTTTTCCGACATCTACTCATCAATTCCGTTCCGAAGATACCCATATTGTTAGGGGTTTTAGGCAATCTCAATAAACCGGAAGCCGCCATCTTGGATTTTGAAACGAACCCAAACATCATTTTCTTGCACTTACTCTTCACATCCTTTCCGAAAATAAACATATGATGCGCGGTTTCCACAATAATTACACAAAACTTTTTTTACGAACCAAATCCCAAATAACGTAAACTTTTTTTACGAACCAAATCCCAAATAACGTAAACTTTTTTTACGAACCAAATCCCAAATAACGTAAACTTTTTTTACGAACTACCTCTTTTTACGAACCCCCGTTTAGTTCGTAAATGGAGGTTTCGGTGTACTCGAAAAAAATGCCATAGACAAAAATGACCACCAAACAAAATTATAAGTGGA
Organism: Malaya genurostris; assembly: GCF_030247185.1. Classification (NCBI taxonomy): domain Eukaryota; kingdom Metazoa; phylum Arthropoda; class Insecta; order Diptera; family Culicidae; genus Malaya; species Malaya genurostris. Next base: position 117,193,942 of record NC_080571.1, on the reverse strand, counting down.
ATAGTTTTGAAACTCTTAGGGAATAAATAAACACATATTAGCTATGTTATGCAAGATTGAGTTTCTCAACCACCCCTTCTACGTAAGCGCCCGCATCTTGGACTCAACACTACCCATCTCAACGTCGTCCGTACCTGATCAGACCTTCGTGGGAAAATGCAACAAGCTTCTTCATTCTTGTTTATATATCTGATTGATGGTGTCAGTTGTTCTGTGCGGCTAGCTAAATTTACCACATCTACAGATCGCCTGTCACGACAACATTTTTTGTCTGAGCAACATTTTTTGCTGAGCGCGCGCAACATTTTTTGTTAAAGCTTTTGTTCCTATACTTGGGAGCCATTTTGACAACCACTAGACTACAAATATAATGAAACTTTTGCACATGGAAATATTGAACAAAATTTCATCCATTTTTTATCCATCAAATAAAAAGAAGTTATCATCATTTCGATGTTTTTTTCTTATTTCCTTGCTGAGATCAATATGGTAGCGTAATGTTTCATTATTTTCATACAACGTCGACCACAAAAAGAGCGGGACTGTTATCTCAAGAAAACAATTTCGAAACATCATCCAAAAGCGCTACTATGCGTGATGACACAAGATAAATTTATTATCCATCGTAGGTTGTCAGTGTGATAGAGTGTATCATTCAAAACGGCGTGATTTATTTCATCTCAATGCACCCGAGCAAACCAAATATCGCCATCGTCAACGGTCGTAGTTTCTCTTCAGATCAAGATGTTGCTTCACTGAGTTGCTATGAACTTCCATGAAATATAAAAGTATGTTTTTCTCGCTTTCCGTTTTGGGCGTAAAACGCAGTGGAAAATTGCCTACCGTTGGCAGAAAAATATGGCCATAAGTACTGCTGCAGTTTATTACCAACGGTGAAAAGACGAAACGCATTACTAAATTTAATCACTCCGGTGGCCATTTGAAGTCTCCCGTGACACAAACATTGATTTTCGCTCCAAGTAAACATGGAGCTCTAAATTGTATATTTATTGCCAATTAATTGATGGGCCTTGGGTTGTTCGAAAAGTTGGCATCGCAAGTACATGCCGACGGAAGCACTAAACAAGCTGGACATCCCTGGGCTCGCTACGGCCGATTCCAGGTGTGGCGAAAAATGGCGCGTGCCAACATTGCCGAGCGGCATTGGTGACTGATATTTTCCACATTTGGGTTGTGTCTGATTAGCGTAAATTGCCATTTTCGATACTGTCGATGTCGCACATAAACGTACAGGTATTTTGATTCGTTTAATTATTCATAAGTGTCAATTGATTAAGGGTTTACCGAGGTGCGTTTACCGATTTAGCGCATGATAGTTCATCGTCGGTAATTGCCGCTTTCAGTTCTGGGCACAGAAAAACATAACGAGCATAACAAAATCCTATTTCTTGCGTCAGCTGTTCTTCAGCTATGTGAAAGCAATGTGGAATTAGGGCAACCATTTCTCTAATTCATTGTTTACTGGTACGGACGAAGAGCAGGAGCCTACATGTGTTATGAGAAATGTTGATTTTCATCTTTCTACAGTCTAACGAATCAATTAATTTTAATAGACTTCTCATTATGAACACATCCGCTGATTTTAAAATGGAATCAATCTTCCATAATATCTGTCGTTTGAAAAGATTGACCCGAATGAGGCTTGATATGCATTCCAGACTTGTGTTTTACAACTTTATAATCTAGGGTAAATAGCTGTCGTTGAACAGAAATTCAAAAATGGAACAGTTCATTTAGTTCATATTCGTTTTTTCGCGAACCAAATTGAAACCAATTTTTTTGCAGAACCAAATTGAAATCTGCATAATATATAAAACTTCTCGGATTGATAACAAAACTTTTTCTGAGTTTGATGTTGTTACCAAACAATGAAATGCATAATCGGTTTTTGATTTGCCTCAAAAAGACATCCGAATAGAAAAACATCGGAAGCATTAATTTATGTTTTCTGAGATCGACATATTCGAGCGATAATAGTAAATCATTTTTTACAGTTGATCGAACTCGTGTTTAAGGATCAAGAGTAAACCAAGTTAACTTGTGTTGGTAATTTGTGTATTACGTACATTTTATTTGGTACGTATGTCATAGATCTATGTATTCATATATGCAGTGCAACGAGTTTATCAAAGTGGCTTGCACGATTGAGTTTCAAACAATCTGTTTTTAACATTAATTTATTCTCAAATGAATGTTAAGCCTAACATTTTGGATGAAATATCAGTTTTGATTAATTTTCAACCAACGTTTGAAGGAAAATTGCTTACATTTTTTGAATGCAGATTTTAATTCTTTAATAAAAAAAAGTTAGCAACACTGCTTCAATGCATTTGTATTAGATTGCGCTACACAAAATAAACAAAACTAAATATTTTCTGTTACAAAAGCAATTTCCGGAAAAATAAATAGTTTTACGACAACATGGAATTGCCTTTCATGTGTTAAATTAAAGGTTTATATTTTTCGGGTTTACTTATAGAAGGTACGTAAAACTTTATATCGTAATAATTTCTTCAAGAGGAAATCCATATAGGAATGTATTTGTTGCTTATCAAATGTGTCAGTGGAAGTAAGCTGAAACTGGAATAATTTTTCTCGAGCAGTTTTAAGGAAAACGTAAGAGTTTTTGACTAAGGTTTTCGCTTTTCTTGAATTGCAATTTTAAGCAGTATGAACCGATTGGTTTATTTTTTAACCATATGGAAGATTAATAGAGTAAAATCAGGAAAAGAAGCGCCGGAATTTGTTTTTCCGCACACATTGTTTACATTACTCATACGCTTGCAAAGAGTCTTGCTCATTAATGCATTGCGATATATTTTCATGTGCCTAAACAGGTAAATTTGCTCACTTGCTTGAAATATGAGGTATGTTTAAGACATATTGAAATCAATCTTGTAAAATTCAGTGATTGAACAAATTACACTTAAAATTGAGTTCAATATTATGAATATTACATTCTCAAAATAAAGAAGGTAAAAGAATAAATTCTGCTTTGACCCAAAATTAGGTAGCCTCTGGTATGAATGTGCGTTCTTATGAATTGTGTCACTTGTGATTTTCATTTTTTGTCGTGAATACGACTTACTTTATTATGGGGTGCTTTTTCAAAATTCACCTTGCACACGAATGGATAGAACTCAATCGCGAATATCTCTCGTTGTATTTCACGCAGTAACATATTTTTTTATCCATATCATTGAAAATATTATCAGCAATTTATGATAGAATTTTCACTAGTATGAAATTTTCGAAAATAACTCAAAATTAAAGTTTTCTCATACGTTTGGTATGAACAAGCATTAAGGTTAAATTCAGTGTCAAAATAAGAAGCGCAAAGCTCCAGCCAACGAATCATCGCACAAAGCGTATCGGGCAAAACCGATACATAGAAATTCGGAATATTTTCAGTTTTTCAGTGGTTGAGTGCAGTGAACTTACGACATGTTTTGTTCGCTATCAAAACAGACACTAACTATATATGCTTATGAACCATTGTGCATGTTGTTCAACGGCACGATAAAATACAATAAAAATAAAAAAACATACATACTGTTCATAATAAAAAAACAAAGATCGATTGCAATAGCGCGGCTTGAACCGAGAAGTATTAGATCCAGAAGCCCACCAGTTAGTCGACTGAGCCACATAAACACATATCTGCTTGATGAATAATTGATTCATATAAATCCAAACAACGGCACTTGGTAGACTGTAAAATTCGGTATGAATGGAAAATTGCATCATTTGACAAGTTCAGTTTTATGAATTACATCGTTTATAGAATTATGTCTCCAGCAAAATTCATAATATTTGTCAGCGCATGATTGCAATACTTCACCTAATTAATTTTTTTAATGAATCGAATATTATTCAATAAGATCTTTTTTATATAGAACTACAACTGTTCTGTAAAATGTTAACTGAAAATATATAGTTTGTGAAGTGCATATCAGTATATTAGTGAGTAATACTTTACCATTTCTCATGATTTTTTGAAGGAATTACAGATTTTTTTTTGCCCACGCTTGGCGAGTGGGTATCAATAATTCATATTTTACAATTCTAAAATTCGGTTTCGCTATCCCATTTGTCTTTTTGAGACGGTTTTGACAAGTAAGTTTTTGAAATTAATGTCATATTAATTTCCGACTTGCAAAATTTGTAGCTTGCGATTATCGACAGTGTTGGTGATTGCCGAAAATTTCACAGAAGCTGCTATATTGCTATCTATATTGTATATAACATTTTCAATCCGGTAGAAGATGCTACAAGAACTCGAGTCTCTCAATGCATGAACCGCGAGAGAATTTTTCTACATTCCTTCGCTCCACTTCATACTCTGAGTATTTCTCAGCCCTTTAAAAAATTGCAGTCTGATAATGATCGCCGCTGTGTGGAATTTACCAAGAGAGAATCGCAAGTTGACAATTATCGCAGAAAATCGAATCGATGATTCGACTTGATGATTCTCATACTAGGTTGCAATATTTCAAAACCCTTGTGTGGAGCATTCACATACATTTTCATAGACACAACTTATACAAAGATTATATGCAAATACACCCAAACCTCCGTTTACGAACACTTTTTATACGTTACCTCTTTTTACGTACCTCTTTTTACGAACCAAATCCCAAATAACGTAAACTTTTTTTACGAACCTACTTCGTAAAAAGAGGTTTTGTCATTCATCGAAAGCGATTTCCGACTCCATGGAAACTACTACAATATAGGTATTTTTGGAACGGGTTTAAAGAGTAGATTCTGGAAAATGATGTTTGAGGTATTTTGGAAATCCAAGATGGCGACTTCCGGTTGATTGATATTCCTTGAAAACCCATACAATATGGGTATTTTCGGAACGGAATTGATGAGAAGATGTCGGAAAATTATGTTTGAAGTGGTTCTGAAATCCAAGATGTCGACTTCCGGTTTATCGATATCCCTTGAAAACCCTTGCAATATGGGTATTTTCGGAACGGAATTGATGAGAAGATGTCGGAAAATTATGTTTGAAGTGGTTCTCAAATCCAAGATGCCGACTTCCGGTTTATCGATATTCCTTGAAAACCCTTGCAATATGGGTATTTTCGGAAAGGAATTGATGAGAAGATGTCGGAAAATTATGTTTGAAGTGGTTCTCAAATCCAAGATGGCGCCTTCCGGTGTGTTCATATTCCTTGAAAACCCTTGCAATATTGGTATTTTCGGAACGGAATTGATGAGAAGATGTCGGAAAATTATGTTTGAAGTGGTTCTCAAATCCAAGATGGCGACTTCCGGTGTGTTGATATTCCTTGAAAACCCTTGCAGTATGGGTATTTTCGGAACGGAATTGATGAGAAGATGTCGGATAATTATGTTTGAAGTGGTTCTCAAATCCAAGATGGCGACTTCCGGTGTGTTGATATTCCTTGAAAACCCATACAATATGTATATTTTCGGAACGGAATTGATGAGTAGATATCAGAAAACGATGTTTGAGGTAGTTTGGAAATTCAAGATGGCGTCTTCCGGTTTGTTAATATTCCTCGAAAACCCTTACAATATGGGTATTTTCGGAACGGGGTTAATGAGTAGATGTCCGAAAATGATGTTTGAGGTGGTTCTGAAATCCAATATGGCGACTTCCGGTTGGTTGATATTCCTTGAAAACCCATACAATATAGGTATTTTCGGAACGGAATTGATGAGTAGATGTCAGAAAATAATGTTTGAGGTAGTTTTGAAATTCAAGATGGCGACTTCCGGTTTGTTGATATTCCTTGAAAACCCATACAATATGGGTATTTTCGGAACGGTATAGTGTTTTAAAGAAATAAAGAGTTAAAGGAAAATGGCAAAAACTTTCAAAAGATAACAATCAACCGGAAGTCACTGTTTTGCATTTCAAGACCACCTCAAATATAATTTTCCGACATCTACTTTTTAATCTCTTTCCTAAAGTACCTATTTTGTAAGGGGTTTCAAGGAATATCAACAAATCGGAAGTAACCATCTTGGATTCAAGAACCACCTCAAACATCGTGTTTTGACAACTAATCATCAATCCCTTTCCGAAAATACCCATATTGTAAGGGTTTTCAAGGAATATCAACAAACCGGAAGTTGCCATCTTGGAACTAAGAACCACCTAAAACATTGTTTTCTGACATCTACTCATCAATCCCGTTCTTAAAATACCCATTATGTAAGGGTTTTCAAGGAATATCAAGAAACCGGATGAAACAATATTGGATGTCAGAACCACCTCAAACATCGTTTTCTGATATCTACTCATTAACCTCGCTTCAAAAATACCCATATTGTAAGGGTTTTCAAGGAATATCAACAAACCGGAAGTAGCCATCTTGAATTTCAAAACTACCTCAAACATCGTTTACTGATATCTACTCATTAACCCCGTTTCGAAAATACCCATATTGCAAGGGTTTTCAAGGAATATCAACAAACCGGAAGTCGCCATCTTGAATTTCAAAACTACCTCAAACATCGTTTTCTGATATCTACTCATTAACCTCGTTCCGAAAATACCCATATTGCAAGAGTTTTCAAGGAATATCAACAAACCGGAAGTCGCCATCTTGAATTTCAAAACTACCTCAAACATCGTTTTCTGATACCTACTTATTAACCCCGTTCCGAAAATACCCATATTGCAAGGGTTTTCAAGGAATATGTATCAACCGGAAGTCGCCATCTTGAATTTCAAAACTACCTCAAACATCGTTTTCTGACATCTACTCATCAATTCCGTTCCGAAAATATCCATATTGTAAGGGTTTCCAAGGAATATCAAGAAACCGGAAGTCGCCATCTTGGATTTCAGAACCACTTCAAACATCGTTTTCCGACATCTATTCATCAATTCCGTTCCGAAGATACCCATATTGTTAGGGGTTTTAGACAATCTCAATAAACCGGAAGCCGCCATCTTGGATTTTGAAACGAACCCAAACATCATTTTCTTGCACTTACTCTTCACATCCGTTCCGGAAATATACATATGATGCGCGGTTTCCACAATAATCACACAAAACTTTTTTTACGAAGTAAATTCCAAATAACGTAAACTTTTTTACGAACCAAATCCCAAATAACGTAAACTTTTATTACGAACTACCTCTTTTTACGAACCCCCGTTTAGTTCGTAAATGGAGGTTTCGGTGTAGTTAGAATAAGTGGCAATAGTAAAATGATTCTATCGCAATTTTCAACTGCCTGTATAGAATCGGATCGCGAAACGAGAAAATTTTAAGTCGATCCGACCAGAAGCAGCTGAGTTATCGAGGTTGGAGTAAAGTCGTTTTGTAGTTTGTTTAAAAAATGGAGAAAAGCGAGTTTCGTGTTTTGATAAAACATTGTTTTTTAATGGGTAAAAACACCGTGCAAGCGAAACAATGGATTGAAAAATGTTATCTGGACCCTTGTCCATCCAAAGCAACGATTTGTCGGTGGTTTGCCGAGCTTAAACGTGGTCGTACCGACTCAAATGACGCGGAACGCTCGGGTAGACCTGTGGAAGCCGTTACACCGGAAAATGTGAGTGAAGTGACAAAAATTATAATGAAAGATCATAAAGTGAAGCTCCGTGAGATTGCTGAGATGACACAGATATCATATGGTAGTGTATTTACTATCCTTCATGAAAAATTGAGCATGAAAAAGATTTTTTCCAAGTGGGTGCCGCGATCGCTTTCGATGGAACAAAAACAGCAATGAACAAAACAATGAAAACAATGGCGAAATTGAACGAATTGGGTTTTGATCTGCTTCCCTACCTCCCATACTCGCCAGATTTAGCCCCCAGTGACTACTGGCTCTTTGCTGATCTTAAAAAAATGCTCCAGGGAAAAAGATTTGGCTCAAATGAGGAGGTCATCGCTGAAACTGAAGCTAATTCTGAAGCGAAAGATAAATTTTTTTATAAACATGGTATTGAAAAATTGGAAAAACGTTGGAACCATTGTATCACCCTAAAAGGGGATTATGTTGATGAATAAAAAAAAATTTTGCAAAAAAAATGTTGTTTCCATTGTTAATCTCGGGACTTATTGATCCATGTGTTACTGTGTAACTTGTCCAATCGGTAAACATTTATTCTCCCAACGTTGGCAACACTTTTTTACTCATTCTGTCAAATTTTGACGCATATCGTTCGATTAGTTTTTGTTTGGCGTCTATACAAAGTTGAAAAATTTTCGTGTGGCGATTTTTATAATGGATGGTTTCAGCTCGCCTTCGAAGCGCCATTTTGTCGATTGTTGTGTGGTTTCGACGTCATATTCGTCACCAGTTATGATGCATTCGATGAATGTAGGGTCACTATCTGCGTTGGAAATAATCTCTTTGGCCACATCAACACGACGCTGTTTTTGAATGAAATTCAGCTTTTTTGGCACCAGCCGAGAAGCGACGCGTTTCAAACCCAAAACATCAGTTAAAATGTGTTCGGCTGATCCATAAGAGATGCCCAACAACACAGCAATCTCTCTAATCGGTACAGAACGATTTTGCAACACGATTTGCCCAAATAAATATGTAGACATATTTTCTGACATTAAAATTTCCTTTCCTCTTTAATGCCAAAACGTTTTTACGTAATTATCGCATGGAACAAATCGAATATTGTGCCATTTCGAAAAAAAAAACGCGTGAAAAAAAGTCACATAATTTATTTGATTCCCGAATTCAATATTCGCGTAAATTAAGGTACTAGTATAGCAACACTTTGCCATAGATAATGGGCCGTATGAATAAAACGTAGCATGCTCGAATTTCGGTAGTAAATGCTACATGCATCACGTTCCTGTCAAAAGCAGAGACTTTACTACTCAACAACGTTCGAACATGTATTATTTACTACAATGTTTCGGTAGGTAGCTCCAGAGGTTGCTACTCGTGTGTTTGCTGATAAAGTGAAGTAGAATAATTAAAACCAAGCCACACGTGCTTTACTCTGTGGGCTATGTTTTTGAGAAGATACTACAAACAACAGACTTTACTACATTTTATTCATACGGCCCGATATATGCATAGTGACTAACACTACCGAGAACTAGCGCATTCATATGACGAGGGAAGAGTTTCTTTTTCAATCGGCTTTGCCTTGCTAAACATGTTTTGTGTGTGCTTTATTTATGATCAAACAGTAAACATATAAAAAAACTTAGATCATCACGCTCGTTCTGCGTTAGTTCTTCGTTCAGTTTCACTGATAAGGAACGATAGTCGGTTATTTTCGAAAGGCTGTGCTGAATAGCAAAAAAAAATACAAATAAGCTGGCGTTCTTATCTTTACTTACGAAGGAAATGCATAATTTTTTCTCGCCCCCCTGGCTAGATGTCATTATCCACCATGGTGGCTAAAGTGTTCGAAGTTCCGTAGCAAGTTCTTCTGCTGGTGCCGATGGCGAATCGGTTACGAAGAATCACGACCAATACAATCGCTAGCATGGCCACCAAAACTACTAACATTATAATGATGAACACTTGGCCTGATCCCGAACCCGTGGCTGCAGCCTTCAACTCCTGCTGCGAAGGATTGAGATGATTCAGAGAAGCGGTGCTGAGTGCCATCTGTTTGCTTAGCATCAACAACTTTCCGGCCGTTTCATCAATCGATTCTTTCAATTTATCAAATTGGAACGACTGCTGATAGATTTTAAATTCCAGACTGCTTTCCACCTGTTTCATTTTGGCGAGTGTTAATTCGTTCATCTCTTGCATCGTTCTTTTCAAATCGTGTGAGGCCAACGTTTCGTTCGTAGCATTCGCCATCAGAGCCAGTTTGACGTCTAGAATTGATTTCTTCACCTCGTAATTTTCATTTTCGAGCGAGAAAATTTTTTTCGTGAGATCAAATATTTCCCCTTCCAGATGATCGGTTCTGTTGACCAGGGACACCTTCTGTTCACTGAATCGACCGACGTCGTCGATGACATTTTGCATGATCTGCTTGATCTCGCCTGTGTCCATTGGAATGCGATCCGAATCATTCAGGTACTTGTCCAAGTGTTTGGCAGTGACATTCCAACTGGCAACGGGGTTCTTATCATCCGAACAGTAGATTCCCTTGACATTAGTCTTGTTCGCGATCAATGTTTCACTTTTGAAACCACCAACCACAATCGAAAGCCCGTTCATGGTGCGGATCATTTTGGTTAGGAAGCTACAGTTCCAGTTGTTATCGGCGATGCTGATTTGTTTCAGAGAAGGAAATATTTTATGAATTTCTTCATAGTTGATTGCCTTGAGACGGTTGCCTTCGATGTAAATTTCTTCCATGTGATTGGATGAGGTGAAGATGTCCAAATCGATTTGGTTCAAGTTGTTGTAGGAAATATCCAGACGAGTCAGTGACGCTAGCTGCGAAAATGTTCCGTATTGGAGATTGGAGATCTGCGTGTCTTCCAAGTTCAAATCCAACAGCTCGGTCATCTTTGAAAAGGTGGTCAAATTCAGCGCACCAATTTTATTGTGTGACAAATCCAAAATCTTCAATGAGTGTATGTTGCTGATAGCATCAAGCGAGGTGATCTTATTCCAAGACAAATCCAATGTTCGCAATGTGAAGTCGGTTGTATCGTTCGCGACAATCTCAGATATGCTGTTATTGCTGAGGTATAACTCCTGCACTGATGCGTTAATTACTATTCGCTTAAGTTTGTTGTTCATCACATTCACTATATTGACATTTACATTACTGAGTTCAAAGCTCGTGAGGTTGTTATTTTTCAGCCATAGATACTCCAACTTTGCGACGTTCTCGAACAAGTCCTGTTCCAACAAAACTAGTTGGTTGTTTTGCAGAAACAGCATCGTCAAGCGGGAATTTGATGCAAACAATTTACTCTGTAGTACTTCTAAATAGTTTCTAGCCATGGTCAGTTTTTTGAGATTCCCTAACGGTGTGAATACATTGTCTTTCAGTACCTTTAACCGATTGCCTGCTAAAAAAAGCGAGTGCAGGGAAGTCAAGCCGGAAAACGCTTTTTCTTCGATGTTGGAAATATTATTGCTGCTCAGATCCAACACGGCCAGATTCGTAGCACCGGCGAAGACGTAATTTTGAAGTTCTGCCAAATTGTTGATCGATAAGTTCAACGACGTCAGCTGGCTGGCCCTTTCCAAGGTGTACCGGCTAATGCTTTCAATGCTACTGTTCACCGCACTCAGATGCGACATTGAGGTGAACCGTTCAAAAATCTTTTTTGGGATTTCAATCATTTGAGAGTCGATGAATTTAAAATAAAGTTGGTTGTTATGGTAATAACTTTGAGTGAACTCTATACTCGTCGCTATATCATCAATTATCACTTTGCTGAAGGTACAGTTCTGTCCACTATAATAGTAATTTCCTTCTGAACAAGTCAGTGTAATTCCACTGGTGCTCGTACTCATGACTGACAATGTTATGATCCTGTAATTAGAAAACGACCAATACAGTTGGGTAACATTGAAAAAAATATAATTCATCCCAACCAGAATATGAACTCCATTTCTTGACGAAAAATCATGGTCTCGCGTTGCTCTTTATGCTTGCGTTCTTCTATGCAGTCCAGTTGAAACTAAAATTGCGTATCTAAGTTATATTACTCCTACGCTCGATAAGATTATTTATACAAGGAGGTCTTTGTGCAAAAGAAATATGCGCCAGCGAAATGGTCACTAAATCCGTACGGACGGAGACGGAAATAGTTGTGTGCATTTTTGATTATAAACAGATTGATAACAATGTCTTTGTGTTACACATTTACCTCACTCTTGCTATTATTGCTAAGTCTTTAATAGTGAGAATGTTTTGGTGAATTGATTTCAGATGTTTAGCATATGTTCACAGAAGCGTGATGGAAACTTATGTCCGAATACTAGTTTTGATTATCATCAGCGAAATTAGGATGAAAACCGAATTGATTTTCCGATAATGATATTTGGACAGCATTATCAATTCTGTTCGGTGATGCGAACTTATCACAAAAGCAAATATAATCGCTGAGTAAGAAGAAAAACTCATCCCATTCAATATCGCTATAGGGATGTTACTTAAGCTCACACATGATAATAAATGATCATTCTCACAATTATTAGCATACAGCGTTTTTCACCATAGAACTTTACAATCAATTTGAACCATATGGGTATTTTTGTAATGTGTATGATTAATGAGTATCGAAAGTGGATGTTTGGAGTCAAGATGGTTGCTTTCTTTCAAAATCCATACTATATACGAGTAGTTTTTGAATGAGTATTGTTTACGTCAAAGTGTAAGTCTCAGAAGACAGTTAAAGTAAGCTTTATTTTACGCACAACAGAAACTGATTAGTGTTCGGATTCGAGCAGTTGTATTCAAGGATGGCTTTTATCGTATCAAAGAACGCTCACTCGCAATTCTTCACACGATTAAATCAGTGCCATCAAAGAGAGACGGATATCATAGAAACAATAAAAACCGGCATGGTTCATTTAACATAGAATAGACACCAGTGCGAGAGCGAATTTCTCTCGATGACATTTCTGAGAATCAAAGGTTAGCGCGCTGCTGTGTGGAATCTCTCTGAAGCAACAAACGGTCACTTATTCTCGTTTTGCGATCCGATCCTGTATGGGCAGTGGATAATTGCGATAGAATCATTTTACTATTGCCACTTATTCTAACTATGTGCATATAACCTTTGTATAAGTTGTGTCTATAAAAAAGTGTCTGTGAATGCTCCACACAAGGATTTTGAAATATTGCAACCTAGTATGAGAATCATCAAGTTTCTGCGATAATTGTCAACTAGCGATTCTCTCTTGGAAAATTCCACACAGCAACGATCATTATCAGACTGTAAATTTTTTAAGGGCGTGAAATACTCTTAGTATGAAATGGAGCGAAGAAATGTAGAAAAATTCGACGTGAACATTTCATAAGAGCACATAAACCAATGACAGATTCTCTTTGTTTACTTTTTCTTCTTTTAATAACACCTGAATTTTCACGTTCACTTACCAAATTTGCATATAGAATGAAAGAAAATATCTCCAGCTTTGTAATAGTACAGGGTCCGGCACTCGAAGTGTAACCAACTAAAAAGGCCATAAATTCAGTTTGGAAAATTACTTTTACTTAATTCAAAGTACAAAATGTGTAAAAATAATACAAAATTCAGAATCAATTCACTTTTGCTCGATATGACCACCTTTTGCCTTGACTATGGCCTTGAGACGGTCAAAAAACGAATCGCAAGTTGCCGAATGTGACTTGCAGGTATTTAGGCCCACCCGCGGACAATAACTTTTTTCAGCGCCTCGAGACTGGTGTATCTTTTAGTTCGGACTTTGCTCTCCAAAATGGCTCAAAGAGAATAATCCATTGGATTCGCATCTGGTGAATTCGAGAGCCATTGTGTGGACGTGATGAAGTTCGGAACGTTGTTTTTCAGCCATTCTTGGTTCACTCGAGCTTTGTGAGACGGTGCCGAGTCCTGCTGAAACGTCCATGGTCTGCCACCGAAATGTTTGTCTGCCCACGGCTTCAAAGCAACCTCCAGAATACGTTGCCGATAATATGTCGCATTTACCTTGACGCCAGGCTCTATGAAAACGATTGGAGAGCGCCCATCTGCGGTTACAGCGGCCCAAACCATTATCTGTTGCGGGTGCTGCCTCCTGGTGGCCAATCGATGACTCAAATTCTCGTATGAACGGTCGGTCAAGTAAACCGTATCCTTTTGAGAGTTTACGAATTGCTCAATTGGAAAAATTTTCTCGTCAGAAAATACAATGTTCGGAAATTGACCGTTTTCGGCCAAACGAAGCAACTCCTTCGCTCTCTCAAGTCAAGATTTTTTTTCGCGTTCACTTTTGGCAAAATGCTTTCTTGCGCTTGTAAACAATACAACTCCGAACTGTCATTTAGCAAATTTCTAGAGAGCTGATGCCCCTGCGTCAGCTGCGCGAGCGGTCTGGTTACACTTCGAGTGCCGGACCCTGTATTATACATGTAACGAACAATTGCGTAATAACGCAGATATAATCGAAAGAGAAAGTAAACAAAGAGAATCTGTCAATTGTTTTAAGGCCCTTTTGAAATGTTCACGTCGAATTCTCTCGCGGTTCATGCATTGAGAGACTCGAGTTCTTGTAGCATCTTCTACCGGATTGAAAATGTTGTATACAATATAGATAGCAATATAGCAGCTTCTATCAAATTTTCGGCAATCACCAACACTGGTTGTAATAACGGTAGATAGAATTAGAGATTACAATATATACTTTCCAGTACATCTTATAGTATATACTTTCTGGTAAAGACAAATCGTGTTCCTATAATAATGTACGCAGACTATAAAAACGTAGTACAGATCAGACCAGTAGCGTTCGTACGACAGTACGATAAAACGTTAACCTAATCCCCCGTTTACGAAAAAAATTTTTACGTAACTATTTTTACGAACAAAATCCCAAATAACATAATTTTTTTTACGTACAAAATCCCGAATAAAGTAAACCTTTTTTACGAACCTACTTCGTAAAAAGAGGTTTTTGCATACAAGGAAAATCATTACCGGCTCATTTACATTTCATGGAAATTACTACAATATGGGTATTTTCGGAACGGGTTTGATGAGTACATACATATTGAAAAACGATGTTTGAGGTGGTTCTGAATTCCAAGATGGCGACTTCCGGTTTATTGATATTTCTTGAAAACCCTAACAATATGGGTATTTTCGGAACGGGTTTGATGAGTACATATTATACCGCTGACAGACATGTGATTTCCGTACAATGATTTCTGTACAACGCTGTACGCGTACAACGATGAGGTGACAGGCATGTTTTTCGGGTACAGAATGCATATACAGTGGCACGAAACAACACAAAAGTAAGTTTAATATTTCTTGCTCCGAATAATGGCATCGGAACCAACAATTTTAGCACATAACATAATAGCGTATGTATTCAACTTTTATTTACACACAGTGAAAGACATATTTCACTGTTTCCCATACTCAACAAAGAAATTCTTTTTAATAATTAAAAAGAAACGTCCAACGGGTATTAATTCTTTAAAAAAATTTTAAAGAACAATAAAGTAATGAGCATTGTAATTGGAGTAATTACTTGAACACAATAGAAATAAGGTTATTGCTCTTTTATTTAGGATTTTAGAGTTTTCGGAAATGAGTATAAGAAAACCTTTGTGTCAAATATAACAAATATAATTACACAAATTGTGTATTGATGGAATGGATTTTTATCGTTCAGTATTACTACAGGTGCATTTAAAATATTTATAATCATTTGAAATTGTCGTGATGAGATGTCATCACTCTACTTATAGACACTCTACATGTACTGAGTACTACATCAATCTGTACAAATCGTGCTCTAGAGATACCAGATCTGCAGTTTTGTCTGTAAGCCTATAGATATCTTTCAGAAGCTGGATACACACTTCTTTAGGTAACTTTTTGCAGATTTGAATTTTTTACATACCATCGTTAAAATTTACAGAT
Organism: Malaya genurostris; assembly: GCF_030247185.1. Classification (NCBI taxonomy): domain Eukaryota; kingdom Metazoa; phylum Arthropoda; class Insecta; order Diptera; family Culicidae; genus Malaya; species Malaya genurostris. Next base: position 117,178,412 of record NC_080571.1, on the reverse strand, counting down.
AGCTTGAACTGTCGTACTCGTTTTCAAACTTACTAAACCGACTTCGTTCATTATATTTTGAAGAACATCGTGTTATTAGGTTTTACACGATGACGACGACATTAAAAATGGAAAGATGACGAAAAAGTGCCTGTTAAAATCGTTTTCCACAGTGAAAAGAACTAAAAAGGTTGGCCTGTATGTGTTTCCAACATCAAGGAGCGATATTTGTATAAATCTGTTCAGTGTGAGGCAACTTGCAATTTTTAAATTCAGACAATGAACATCTGATGAACTTTTAAACCGTAAACAAACCACCGGCGGCTGTAAAAAAAGTTCAATCTGTTCATTTTGTGAGGTTATGTCATGTTCGTGTAAAACCTAATACGTTAAAATTTAACTCTGAGAGTTATGAATTGTTGTAACCCTGTTCTAAACAAATCCAAGTCACAACATATTGGTGCAATAGTTGAAAATGTACGATTACAGAATTAATTTTATTTTACTTCACATTAACTATTTGAAAATAATTTCGCTCCTGAATAAACGAAGAAGATTTAAATTATTAGCACTTTATTATAAAGTAAAACCAAACTATTTTTTTGATTTGTGACGATGATAAAATCGAGTCCGAATCGTCGAATTTTGTCGATGGTAGGTTGGGTTCGGTAGTTATAAATTATATAATTAGCTTAAATGACAATATGATTTCCCAATCTACAGGTAGAACAATCATTGTACTGGGAAGTAGAGGTTCAAAAATTTTCCGAGGAAAAGTTTAAGAACACTTTCAGAATGGACAGGAAAACATTCGATCATTCAGTAAAAAAATGTTTTTTTCTCACAAAGGAGGATACACGTTGGCGATTGGCAATACCCTTAAAAAACGGATTGCGATTGCTCTGTATGCATTGGGATCTTCTGCTGAATATCGCACCGTAGTAAGTTTATTTGGTGTTGGGAGAACCACTGTAGGAGAACTTGTTTAGGAAGTTTGTGATGCAATGATTTCTTCTTTCCATAATGAAGCATTAACATCCTATCCACAAAGTATAGAAATAATTGAAGAAATTACAAAAGGATTCTCAACCCTCGAATTTCCACATGCTATGGCGCTATTGACGGTTGCCATATCGAAGTTGACGTACCGAAAACGGAAGCCGTAGATTATTACAATTTTAAAGGTTGGCATTCGATTGTGTTGTTCGCGGCAGTTGACTATCGATATCGTTGCACTTATATAAATGTTGGAGTACCAGGACGATTAAATGATTCAACAATTTACGAAAATTCGTCTTTGAGATTCGAACATGACTCAAATCCGTTATTTCAGCAATATACCAGAACATTTTGCAGTGTGAATGTGCCAATTCTTCTCATAGGAGACTCGGCGTTCAAACTCTCTCCAAACGTAATGAAACCATTTCCATTTGACGCCAACGCCATTTCAAATAACCGTTCTTGAATGTTTCTTCTTCTTGCATGTTTAGCTGAGCTAGACGGTTTCGTAGAAGATCCGGACAAGAGACTAGATAATGACGGTATAGATGCTTCTGTTGAAGATGATGATCTAGACATCGAAGGTTCATCTGAAAAGTGAATACAAAATTTTTAATACTTTCAAAATTTCAATATCGAATACATAAATTATATTGAATATTTGTAACAAATATCCTATGTCTACACGAATAAAGCAATCAATGTACTTTTCGAATTGGGACATTTGAGTTTATGACAGTTACAAGACCATTTTTTTTAAATTCATTTTATTGTTTAGAATAGAATTCAACGGTTCACTTACCATTATTCGGAAACTCTTCCTTATGCGATTGAGGAGATGTTGGCTCTGGAACTTGTATATATAGCACACAGTATTCTTGGTCTTCGTCGAACTCAAAATCCGCCAAGTTCATTTCTTTCTAATTCTCTAAACCAAGAGATTTTTCAGATGATGTATTAGAAACTGAAACAACGAAGTGAAATAAATTTAATATTTATAAAATCTAATTTCATTGAAAATTCTCACCTGTAACTAAGCTCTCATCCATCAAATAAACTGTGTTGTTTTGTTTGTATGCTTGTAAAAATTCATTAAGCGTCTCAAAGTATGCCTATACAGATCGTGAACCACCTGATTCACCCATTTTTTCCGATCTAAAAACGAAAAAAGATTTATCGGAAAAATGCGGCTTTCTCAGTCAAATGGATATAGGCAAACGATTTGTTTATAAAATTGCCCGACGTTTCGGCCGTTTTTGATGGCCTTTTTCAAGGGAAACTAAAAATATGCTTTTATTATACAACATTGAATGGACTTGTATGGTATATGGATTATTCTAATGTACTTTGTGAACTCACTTTGGTCTAATCGTTATTGTCAGTCTCGTTGATTTCCAACGGTGGGATGTCTGTTGTCTATTTACGGTAACATATATAAAATAAACTAAGTTCGTTGAAGAACTTTTCATCGGATAGCACTATTGCCACAGAGTTTGGTGTATGCAGTGAATCTGACAATTATTAGTTTATTGGTTTGTGGGTACAATTACGTGGTGAGCATGATTGATGTCTCCAATTCGGCTGTTTTTGTGCTTTTCTTTCTTCCACACTTCGTTGCCTTGATGGTGTGAAGAATGCCGGCGTAAGTTGTATTGAGACCATCTACGTCAGTGCGATGGTTAACGTTGTTGTTCGTATTGGTGATGTGACACATTTCTAAAATCGGTAGAGCGGTGGAGCGATACGTTCTGTCTATGATTTTAACACTCTTGAGATCAAAAGTATGATTATGAGTGACCATATGTTTAATGAGCGCAGTTTTTTCCCCTAGAGCGATCATCCGTTCGTCGGTGCTGACTGCACCATCACTTTTTAGTTTATCGTACTGATTGATATTTGATTTGTGACCCTATAATCTTGTTATTAGATGATTACGAGTCATGCCGATGTAATTCAACTTGCAGTTTTCGCATGGAAGACTATATATAACATTAAACTGTGATAGCAGATCAATTGGTTGTTTTATATTTGGTAAAATTCTGGCTATCGTGTTGATAGGTTTAGTTGAAATTGTAATGTTATCATAATCAGTTTCGAGGGTGTTAATTATGGCTGGTGAGAGTGATGTTATGTATGGAAGTGATCTGTATATCGGTGGGTCGGTGCGTATGGTAATTTGGTCTGTGCTATTGGTTATAATTGAATTTTGCTCGGTACTGTCACATCACCAATACGAACAACAACGTTAACCATCGCACTGACGTAGATGGTCTCAATACAACTTACGCCGGCATTCTTCACACCATCAAGGCATCGAAGTGTGGAAGAAAGAAAAGCACAAAAACAGCCGAATTGGAGACATCAATCATGCCCACCACGTAATTGTACCCACAAACCAATAAACTAATAATTGTCAGATTCATTGCATACACCAAACTCTGTGGCAATAGTGCTATCCGATGAAAAGTTCTTCAACGAACTTAGTTTATTTTATATATGTTACCGTAAATAGACAACAGACATCCCACCGTTGGAAATCAACGAGACTGACAATAACGATTAGACCAAAGTGAGTTCACAAAGTACATTAGAATAATCCATATACCATACAAGTCCATTCAATGTTGTATAATAAAAGCATATTTTTAGTTTCCCTTGAAAAAGGCCATCAAAAACGGCCGAAACGTCGGGCAATTTTATAAACAAATCGTTTGCCTATATCCATTTGACTGAGAAAGCCGCATTTTTCCGATAAAACTCCAAAACAGTCGACATATACAAACGAAAGAAGAAACAGATTAAATCATTATGCATAGTTGAAAAACAATTTAACTTACCTATATTTTCTAGATAAATTGATACCAGTCCGCAATTCGTTCGGGGTTGGATGAATTCCGTAACATTCCAGTTCTTTGCACATTTTGGTATAAATGTGCGAATTTTTACATGTTCCTCTCAAAGCAGCTACATTTTCTCTCCACACATCAATCACTTTATTTATTTCAAGAGAACTCAATATTTTACCGCGTTTTTTCATGATATTCTTTATAAGAATTCATGTTTTAATGTTAGTTGGGATAATTATTTGTTTCCAAAAATGAAAAGCCTACACTGTTTATGAAGATTTTATTATCATTTCAGCGGTTTTTCCAAGAACGGCGAATCTAACATTGTCAGCAAATGGAGAAAAACATCGATGAATGTTTCGATTTTCGTTTCAAATCGTATTTAAAAATTATCGTATATTCTTAGATCAATAAATTAATATTCGATGAATTGTTAGTTTATCTTCAAAAGGGATGCAAATTTTACCACTTTCTATCTATATCCATCTATAAATCAACATAAAAAGAGTTTCGCCCTTTTTCGATTTGTTTACTTTTATGCTTCCTGTGTGAATTATAAAGATACGCCCTTGCGCAATTTTCATGAAATTGGCTGGTTTTCGCGACAAAGACAAATCTGCGAGTAATTTTATCGTCTCATTGACTATTTCCAGTGGTAAAAGGCTCGGAAACCATCTGAAATAAAGAAAAAAAAGTTTCTCCCTTCCTTACTAGCAATTCGACCGTCCCACGACAAATGGGCCTAACTGCAAATGACAGTTTCTCTTTGTTTACTTTTTCTTTCGCGATTTACCGAACTGATTTTATATTTGACGCTTTACTCTTCGCAAAACTTTCAAGGTAAAACTACAAGCTTTTGATTTATATTAGAAACTTTAAAGAATTTGCAATAATGGCTCCGTAATAATCAAAAGAGAAAGTAAACAAAGAGAGGTTCTCATTTGCAGTTAGGCCCTTTTGTCGTGGGACGGTCGAATCGAAGTATCACCCCGTTTGTTGTCATGGAACACGGAGGGCGAAACTTAGGTAAACAAATGGAATGACAGTTTCGCCCTTTATAGTTCTTTGTATTACAAAGATTGAAATTTTTGTAGAATCCGAATTTTTATGCAAAATTGTAGGATTTTGAAGCTTTTATTGGTAGGTGAGAGAAACTCGATTTGTTTACTTTTGTAAGATTCGCCCATCTTTGAAAAACAGCTGATTTGACATTTAGCAGCGAGAAATATCGCTTCTTGAGTTCACCACCACTCGTCAATGGCGCTGGTGATAGTAAGTAGTTATGTGATTTTGCACGTACAGCGATGCAAGACCGTAGTACGGAAATCACCGTTGTATCATGATGCTCGCGTGATACCACCGTGATTCAGGGTGATAGACATGTGATTTCATGGTGTACAGATGGCGACTTCCCGTTTATTGATATTCATTGAAAACTTTTACAATATGGGTATTTTCGGAACGGGTTTGATGTGTAGATGTCGGAAAACGATGTTTGAGATGGTTCTGAATTCCAAGATGGCGACTTCCACGTACGCACGATTTCGATTGTTGGCGGTCACCAGTGAGTCCAAGTACACGAACTCGTCAACCACCGCGATATCGTTACCGTCTATCGATATACTTAATGGGAGGTATAGTGTATTTTCTCTGAAGCATCCACCTCTCATGTATTTTGTTTTTGACGCATTTATAGCCAGACCGATATGCCTAGCTTCAGCTTTCAGTCCGATGTATGTTTCCATCATTTTATCATGGTTATGTGTCACAATCAGTGCGACGAAACCTCATTTCAATCGATTATTATTGGATGAAAATGAAATATATGTCCGTTGACTGTCAGTATATCTCTTCTCATTCATTTTACTTTTGTTGCCGAAGCTCCCATAATTCATCGTCAATATGACTTGAAGTCAGTTGAAGTTTGGCTTGTTCAGTTTGTAGTGCCAAGTAGTCTACCAGTTTCATTATCTTTCTTGTCTTCACTGTGGGTAGTGAGCAAGTGCGAATGAATAAGCATAAACATCACCTCGATAACACAAAACTCTCTCCGACCATAATGATAAATAGAGGGTGGCGGTTATAGTTTTCAATTATCACCAGCAAGTTAAAATCGATAATTTCGACTGTTTGAAATGTGTTTCGAAATATTATTTCTGATTTCCGATTTCTGATTTCTGATTTCTGATTTCTGATTTCTGATTTCTGATTTCTGATTTCTGATTTCTGATTTCTGATTTCTGATTTCTGATTTCTGATTTCTGATTTCTGATTTCTGATTTCTGATTTCTGATTTCTGATTTCTGATTTCTGATTTCTGATTTCTGATTTCTGATTTCTGATTTCTGATTTCTGATTTCTGATTTCTGATTTCTGATTTCTGATTTCTGATTTCTGATTTCTGATTTCTGATTTCTGATTTCTGATTTCTGATTTCTGATTTCTGATTTCTGATTTCTGATTTCTGATTTCTGATTTCTGATTTCTGATTTCTGATTTCTGATTTCTGATTTCTGATTTCTGATTTCTGATTTCTGATTTCTGATTTCTGATTTCTGATTTCTGATTTCTGATTTCTGATTTCTGATTTCTGATTTCTGATTTCTGATTTCTGATTTCTGATTTCTGATTTCTGATTTCTGATTTCTGATTTCTGATTTCTGATTTCTGATTTCTGATTTCTGATTTCTGATTTCTGATTTCTGATTTCTGATTTCTGATTTCTGATTTCTGATTTCTGATTTCTGATTTCTGATTTCTGATTTCTGATTTCTGATTTCTGATTTCTGATTTCTGATTTGATATTTTTGTTTTGAAAGCTCCTATTCCTCTAGTTAAACAATGTGATCATCATCTACCGCTTCTCATCAGTATTTTGGTGTGTCTCTGTTGTCATCTATTTTCATTATAGACTAATAGAGCATGTTCTCCGCTAGCTTTAAGAAGAACTGGACGAGTTTCAAAAGTATTTGGTTTTTATTTTGCAATCAAAATAACGAATCAAGCTTTTTACTAGGCAAGAAATTCGACATGTTCATTTCACTAAATATGTTTTGCATTTAGCAAATGTCAACTTGACATTTGACAAAACAACAATGGGTTTTAGGAGCATGAATGACAGTAAAAAACTTGCTTTCATCCACCAAGTGGTGTAAAGATGCTTTTCTCAAGTCATTCATATTCTCATATTTTATAGCACTTTGGTAACTTGCTTTAAAATAATAAATAGTACACTAAACCTACAAATGGAGACAGTTCTCAGATCCGTTAAGCCACCTCTGAGAAAACGAAGTGATTTTCACTATTATACTTCCGGAACCGAAATTCGAGGACCGTTATAGCCGAAGTCGGCTCGTTTGGCTATCAACCAACATAACCTACAAATTGGAATTTCAACCTGTTCTTATATTTTCGAAAGTATTTTTGATTTTTGTTTAAATTTGTGCATTGGTTATATTTTAAATCAAATAATTTTAGAAGATGCCCTCGGTATCTTAGAGCTAAAGCATTGTGCCTTAAATATTTTGTTGAATTAAAAATATAATTTCAGTAATAATAACAATAAATTCGAATAATCGGCAAAGCCTTCGAATAATGTTCAATTTCTTGTTTAATTTCAGACTGAGCAATTTGCAGTATTATGGATTTTATTTGTAGTGATCGTGCTAGGCAACATGGCTGTGTTAGTGACGTTATTTCTTAACAAAAATCGTAAATCGAGGATGAACTTTTTTATCAAGCAACTAGCGATCGCCGGTAAGTTAATGATATTTTTTGATTGTTTGGAAATCATGCGTATTGAAAAGGATGCGTAAAACTTATTTTAGATCTTCAGACATTTACTCAAAATACATTACTCTCATATTGTATGATTCATCAATAAAATGTATACACATAAACCTCAGTGTGCGCTACTGTTTTTTTTAATACAGCGATTTTCTATTTAATCTACTTTATAATCACGCAAATAGTTTTTTTTGTATAATGAAGGAAATTTTTATTCAAACGTATTCGAGATGATTGGGGTTCGGATATTCGTACCCGAGGCCCTACCCGATCACGAACCGAACAGGTATTTTTTTTTTTATTTAAAAGATGTTTTTTTATTCAGGCCTATTTGCGTACAAGCTTTACGTGGCCGAATTAGCCGATTTTTTAAATAAACAATGTTTTGAAGTGGATCTCGTTGTCACTCTTTTTCTAGGAGGAGAAGAGCTTCCATTTCCCTCCTGCGAGGGTTGAGGGGCACTTTGTTCGTGGCTCGTCTCGTCCTCCATTGCCGCATCGGTGGTTTTGTTGTTGATTTCCGTCTTCTTTTCGTTTTCCTTGTTGTTCGCAGTCTTGAGCTCGTTGCTAGTTGCTGTAGGAGCGCCTTGTTGTACATTGGTTGCAGTTGTTGGTTGGTTTGATGGAGAAACAGGAGTACTACGCTCACTAGTTTTCGTTGTTGAACGGTTGACCTTGTCTTTGGTTGAAGATGTTCTTTTCGCAGTTTCAGTGCAAGGTTTACCGTAGTGTGCAGGTTGTTCACAAAACTGACATGTAACCAGCTGATTTTCATAGGTAATCAGCGTTTTACACGGATGTGTCCCACCTTGACCACAAATGATGTATGATGGAATTGCCTTACGTAGTTGCATACGTACCACTCGCACGCCATTCCGGATGCCGGGGAAAAAATTCCGCCATACTTCTCTTTCGATGGAAAGAACTTCACCGTATTGCGACATAATTTCCCGAACGCACTGATCGCTGGACTGCGGGGGAAGGTCATGCACGCGTACTTGTATGGCGTTGTCCACCATGTGCACAGGAATTTTGTATTTAATGTTGTCACACTCAACGCTGTGCACCTCGTTGTTAACCGAAGCGAATGCAATTGCATCGCTTTCACGTTTAAACATAATGTACACACAGTTAGACGCCTTGTTGAATTGAATCTCAGTTACATTATTAGCGTCTAGATGCATTCGTTCTTTAAGTAAGATTTCAATTTCATTTGCTGCTGGTCTAACTTTGCAACGCTTGAAATCTATACAAATTGAATTTGGCCTTGTTGGCCAAGTTTCAGGCTTTGTTAAATCGTATTTGACCATTCCGTACACTCTATTGTTCACTGCACTGTATTGTCTTTGTTTCTTTTGCTTCGACCGCAAACGATTTTCGACTTTGTTGGCTGAGATGCGAGCACGAACAACCGAACAGGTATTGGTCATGTTCGAATACTGGAAAAAATGTTTGTCGGGTTCGGGTCGGATACGGGAGCGATTTTTTGTCGTGAATACGACTTACTTTACTATAGGGCGCCTTTTCAAAATTTACCCTGTACAAGAATGGGCAGAACTTTATCGCGAATATCTCTTGATGTACTCAACCCAACAACATAATTTTTTTACAAGCTATCAGAAATATGTTCAGGAATTTGTAATTAAATTTTAAACAGCGTGAGATAACCATAAATTACTGAAAAACAAAGTTTTCGGACACTTTTGGAAATAATGAAGAAAATTCATAACGCTTGTTTGTTTTTTTTTTCGCACCCGGACGACGGTTTTGAGGAAGTCAAGTACATATCAGTTCCAATTGCCTACTAGATGAGTATAAAAGGCAAACTATGATTGAAAATCGTTCATTTCTTCTAGTGCTTCAGACGGAACTGGATGTCGAGGTGCGGTTCTCCCACCAACATCAGTCCTAACAACAAACCAAGTATAAAGCTTGAAACTCTCAGATCGTGCTTTCATTTGGATTTAGATCGTCGGGAGGAGCAGTCGGCAATGAAAACGCAGACCTTTTGTGTGGTACAAAACCTCAAACACACAGGTCACAGAGCCAGTTTCCATTCAAAGAAATTCGATTGCATCATCCTGCTGTTGGTCGTTTGCATTGGAGCAAAATACAACGAAAAATGGACAACAATGGGGAACATTATGCAAAATCAGCCCTTCTATTGGTTCCAAATGTTATCTAAAGAACTATAAAGATTGCTTCTTTGCAAATCGGAAATTAATACCATCAGTGTACAGCAAATCTAAGATAATTTGATTAATTTTGTGCAATTTTCGCAGTGCCAAATTCGCAACAGTGTTCAATATCGTTTATAAAATAAAGAACTATACTGGTTATTTCGTAATATTTAAATGTATGTCAGAATGTTCAACGTAACTAAACTATACTTTAGTTTAGATGTATTGTTCCAAATTTAAGTAGTGAAAAAGTGGAAAGTTTGCACAATTCACACAATCGATCAACTAATTCATATTCGGAAGTATAAATAAGGAGTGTCAGTTTTATTCGTATTCACGACATCCAGTTATGTCTCTGACATTACATACCCTAACTTTTTTCATTTTTATCGGTTACGGGTCGGGTTCACTTCGAAATTTGGTTTGTTGAAAAAGATAATGTTATTTGGGATTTGATTCGTTCAAAGAGTTACGTAAAAAGAGGAAGATGTATCTAAATTTAGGAAAGATGGTTTAATGTTTAATGAAAGCAATTCCGGAAAATTACAATGAAACTATTTTATTCTGTAACAATTTAGTAGTACTTACAGTTAAAAATCAGCGTTTTTTGAATGCATAAAAGTAAACTCATTTGTAGCAGTATTTTTTATTTGAACGCACTATAGCCCTACGGATAAAAAACGACACGATAATTCTATCAACTTTTTTCTGTGTCATGGTCCAACGATGCATCATACTCTGAATATACTGCACATGCATTTGATCCACTTTACTGTATGTGATCAACGTTTTGTTTTTTTTCTTTTTTTATTTCCCCCTTTCAGATCTCAGTGTCGGCCTGTTGAGTGTTCTGACGGACATCGTCCAAAGGATCACCATTTCCTGGCTGGCAGGAAACGTAGCCTGCAAGGTGATACGCTTCATTCAGGTGTGGGTCACGTACGCTTCGACCTACGTGCTGGTGGCACTCAGCATCGACCGCTACGATGCGATAACCCATCCGATGAACTTTTCCGGCTGTTGTGAGTATATGGCGGAGGTGGTGTAAAATTGCCTGCCACCGTTTGTCGTCTGGTCAACTCGAGGTGTTTGATGTAGAAAACAAATTATTTCGGAGCTTTGAGGACAACTTTGTTGCTTTTATTTTTCATTAGAAAACCTTGAAGTGGGGAGTTGCCATATTTTCGAACAGTAGAGCAATCGCATGTCCTTTGCACTTCTGTTCAAAAGTGCAGAGCCAGAATAATTCCCGACGCCAAAGTTTTCCTAGAATGAAAAATAACATGAGTTGTTGATATTTATTGATATGATACAATTTGTCTATTGTTTCGTTCTAGGGAAGAGAGCTCGACGACTGGTGGCTGCCGCTTGGGGATTCAGTGCAGTATTTTCGTCTCCTATGTTCTATCTTTACGAGGAACGTGTTATTCAGGGTGAGTTACCGGCAATTCGCATAGGATTGATCGACTGCTAATTCAGCTAGAGAAGTCAGTCACTGTTTTAGACTATTCAGAAGCACTCCCGAAGATACCGAAATGGTAAAACATTCTTCAATATTAGCCAGTTCTGTCTACAGTGCTGTTCGAAATAATTGCAGCGCGAAATTCTTTTCGTGAATGGCTTCCCAAATTTGCCTGTTTGGCATTAGAAAGGCCTTGCTCTTCACTATACGGAGCCGGGTGTCAATTAAAAGTTTCAGAAATAGTCGCGTAATCTTTTTCTGTCATAATTTTGAACGGTAAAAATTCAGCCAATCATTGATGGATTGATATAATTTAACAACCAATCGCATCGAAAACATTCATCTTAAGTATGTATCGACCTATGCTTTCACGCATCAATCACAGCAGGCCATAATGATGTCATCCAATTGATTCTTCGTGCACGGCTGACGGTTTCTATTAGTAGCAGCACAAACGAATTTCCAGACATGACAGTCACGATCTTTTTTTGGCGCACATCTACGGTCCTCCATGAAACTGGCAACAATGGTGATAAATTGGTTGCACTGTTGAGTTCCCATCATCACATTTATAACAAAAATGTCAAACCGTGAGAACCTTTCGATTCGTTAGTTCATTTGTATATAAGAGATTTTATGGTACACTCAATATTTTGTTTGTTTTGATGTAATCAGCTAACACCATGATCTCTCATGTATTTAAAGTAATAGCGAGAGAACAGTTTACAGCAGATATGAATTATAGTAGTTAAATGGGAGTTACATTGTATACTTTTCGCGTTGGAAGTAAAGGTTGCTCGGAAAGCTCGGAATTCAAAGTTCTAACACAGTTGATTTCCGACGATCCATTATGTACTACGAAAAAGTCAGAGTAGATTGCATAAATGTTGAAAAATCAAAATCTACGGTTGACGAGTATATGGAAGAAATGAGCATGATGACCTGGCTTTGGATGCCCATTTTTCGTGCTTTTCCGTTTTTTTTCGTTTTGTTTATCTTGTTGTTTATTTTTAACAATTGTCTTTTTATATTATGGTATCGAAATGAGTGACAATGTTGACATTTGATTCTGCCCTACTCATGGCACACTTTAATCGAAATGATAACAAGGCAACTAATCTCGCGCTCCACCAAGCGGTGAGTGCGGTCATTTTAGAAAGTACCAGGTACGAACCAAATTTTTTAAATTATTGTGAGCACATACATGTCTTTATCATTTATCTTTGGTAGCAGCTCTTTTTCGTTCGGCATAGAGGTTTAGCGGCATGCATAAAAAAGTATCACAGCATTCTGCGTAGTATGAAGTTCGTCACAAAGAGGAATCTATAAATATATGCCATTTTCCAATTTCGCTTCAACCGCTGCCATCGATGTAAAATCTTTGGAATTCCCAGTAGATCTACGGATATTCTACGGATGTACGGATCCGTAGATAAAATTTACGGAAATTGCAATATTTCTATAGATATCTACGGGAATTCTTATTTTTATTCGGACTAGAAAAAAAGTTGTAACTTGCTTTTTCCCCTGAAGTTTTCGAGGAGAACGCCAATCTACGGAAATGACACTACATCTATCTAACATCGCTGCTGATTGCCTGTAAAAGAAACAAGTGGCTTGTGTAGTGAGTAGATGACAAAATTGAGTTCCGTCCATTCTCTCGCTGGACACACGCTTTTGTGCTTTGGGCCATTCATAAACTACGTAGACACTCTGGGGGGAAGTGGTGGCTCCAGAAAAGTCTACGTTTGTCTACGAGAGGGAAGGGGTAGTTTTTTTCAATGTCTAAGTGGTCTCTAATTTTTTCATTAAAAAAACAAAATTTAACTGCAAAATTAAGTCAACTCAGTCACGAATTTTTTTCATGAACTTAGTTTTACTTAAGGAAAAAAAATTGAAAAAATGCGGAAGTACAACTTTGCGAAAAATACACCAGGCTGAACGTGAGCATGCAAACCATCTCTTTCCCGTAAAATTGTTCATTTAATCTATTTTTCTAAGCAACCTCATTTTTTCCCATCGTTTGAGAATCATTGTATCTCGTTGCCACTTGTGTATCTGTAATAACCTAGAATTCATGGCACCATCCGGTGACTGACTTTTGAAGCTAAGAACGCGGCAAAATTCGCTTGAGTATATTAAATACCGATCAGCTGTTGATTCAACGGAAACTAAAAGGCAAATTTGAAACTATCGGCCTATACGTTGGTATGCTAAATATGTGTTCGTTTGTGCGGGTGTTCACTGCACTGCAATTCGCTATAGTTACTATGTAGGCTCACAATTACCGTAATTTTAAACGCTTTTAACTAGGCGATTTGAAGATGGATTTATATTATTTCTCTGAGTCTGATATTCCAGATTTAACAACTAGTAGGTTTGAAAACATTTAACCCAAACAAGCATAGCAAACGCATTTGCTATTTATAATAAGTACTTATAATAAATCCCGGGTTGGCGGTTCAATGCATAGGACGCTGGTCTTACAAGCCAGTTGTCGTATGTTCGAACCCCGAACTGAAAGGGTTCTTAGTGTCAGTAGGATTTATAGTACTAGCCATGCAATTATTCTGTACACTAAGAATCGGCTGCGAAGTCTGTTGAAACAGAAAGGCCAAATCTCACAAAAGGAATGTAATGTCAAGACTTTGTTGACTTATAATAAATTGGATTGAATTTACAGATGATTGAACGTGTCAATCAGAGCACGTTAACCAGCTTGATGAGTGGAAGTCGATACTACTTTAAATCTTTACAATGGAATGGGTTCGACGAGAAGGTTTCAAACATTGATAGATCAAGTCACTATTAAACCCAAATTGGCGACTTCCACTTTATCGATTTTTTTTTGCAAATATTATTATTTTTGGTATGGGCATGACAAATTGATGTTGAAAAGTATTGTTTTAAGCTATTTTCAAATCTAAGATGGTAACTTTCTGTGTTGTCAAGTAGGATTTTGTGGCAGGTTCAGGGTTTCGGACTTAGAAAATGGTACCGACGGGTTCGAGCTTACAACCGTCAATTGACTGATTTATTTTTTGAATTGTAGTTTTGTTCGATTTACATTTTCAATTAGTGTGAGTGTTCATTTTTACCGAGAAGTCTTGAGTCTTGACCATTACATATTTAAAAGAAGTTTTGGATGTAACGATTGGAGAAGGCTAGTGTTTATTAAACATCGCTCGGCTCGCGGCGATGGCAAGAACAATTGAAGTTATTTATTTTCCTTCGCGCTAGGCGGAAAATCCACGCCAGCGGCGCGCATGGTTTAATGTGTTTGATTTCATTGCGTTACTTTGCTTATGCGCTGTAAGCAATTTAAGTGTTGAAGCAAAGAGGATCGTCATTGGTACCAAGCATAATTTCGGTCATGTTGGTCCAACTCGTAAAATGTTTAAAGTTTATGATTTGTAAAATGCTGATGCACCAAATCATAAGACTGAATGTGCTACAATGTATGGAAACGGAAACGTTTACAATGTATCTACATTGTGTCGAAATGAAATGTAGTATTGAGGTCGTTCTGACTATGTGGATTGGGATTAACGTGGAAAACGTGGTGGTTTCGTAATTCCGCCACAATTTTACAATTGATGTTTTAAGTTATTTTAAAAATCTACTTGTCGATATTCAAAAATTTTCACTATCAATATTTTCAAGAAAAATACACGTAGAAATGTGGTCAGGTTTTGAACAATTACAGCTCAGTCAATTTTAAATGAATTATTAATATTATGTCACTATTTGATTGGAAATATTTCTACGTATTGATTTGAATGTTCATAGGGATGTATTTTTAATTGTGTATCATTGAAATGTTGATTAATAGCTAGCAGTGTCCTATTTTGTCTGCAAAAAATCTCCGGCATACTGGATTTCCCTGCCATAGTCGACGGTTTTGAAGGAGTAAGCGATATATCAAAGGGAAAGCATTGCTCTGATTGGTCAATCGATGCTAGCTAACGTTTCAGTCCAATGAGTAGCATGCTAGGGGTAGGTTGTTGCTAGACAGCAAGACAAAAAGTGCCATAAAACGATTTGAAGCTTTAATTGGTATGCTCTGATCCTGTGTCATACAAGTTCGGATGAAATTCCATGTTATGTCGTTTCGCCTGAGAAATTGACAACTACCCCAGGGTAAATTTGGAGTGCATTAGATTAATTTCCAATTTATATAAGATGAACTCGATTGATAATAAGAAACTCGCTTCAACCGAAATCGCAGAATGGTTGTAATGGTAGAGAAACGCTATAAAAATAACTGCTTGCATACAAAACTTGAACACAAGTTTGGCGAAGAGAAGCTTAAATATCGATATCCGTATCGCAAGCTTTAATATCGATATCCGTATCGTGTACAAACATATAATTGCATACCTTTGGGGCAGCAGGGACTATGTCTAAGGGCTTGACGACCCCTCCCCCGGCAACTGCGAGTTGTAGGGCTTGCCTAGGATGTGGTGGGGTTTGGCAGTGGGCTCTGCTAATCCTCTACAAAAAGCTGCATGTATCCGCAAGCAAGTCCTTCTAAAGCGATCGTGTGCCGCTCAAAGTGCACAAGCCCTGCGGGAGTGCCGATTCGGCACGTTAGGACTAACGCCAGTGAGGTCCTAACTATGGCATACTGGCTACCATACCATCCATGGATACGATACGGTACATCGGAATATATAGAGAAACTAGGGCTGACAGCTGCGGTATTCTACTCCTTCAGTAAAGCAGGGTGGAACCGGCTTGAAATGGCGAGTAGGCTAATGCCGCAGCTGCCTTCCGTCCCATAAAACCGTGGCAGGCCTTATGGCACGCCGTCTCACTTTCAGCCACCTGGTTGGGATGACTGGGTGGAAGTAGGTTCAGATGCCCTTTTCCTGATTTGCGCTGATCCGGCTCTGAGCGTAAAGCCAACCCTCGCATGGCCTCACTGCACCGCATAGGTAACCATGGGATCATGATAGCGACTACTTTCGGCTGGGTTTGACGGTAGCCATAAGGGGGACCCATATAAAATGAGTTCTACACCATCAACATTGGCGTCGAGTAAGGAGGTAAACCCTTTCGCAAGAGGGGGTTTGAGGAGGTCTCCATCCAGAACGGGTGCGAGAGAGGAGAGTGAGGCGGTAGCTGAGGGGACGAGCAACAGCAATGTCCATGTCAAACCAGTGGACCAGCCTGAGTACCAGGAGCAAACGAAGGAAGTAGTCAAGCCGAGTAAGACAGCGGTCATAGAACAACTCGACGCGATTATTGAATTCGCGCAGGAGAAATCCAACATCAGCAAGGAGCTAAAGCTGAACTTGCTGAAGCTACGTAAGACCGTGAACGTAGCTAAAAGGTACCAAGAGGCATTGATAGCGCGGCTAGAGGGTGGCGGAAAGTCGGAGAAGTGTTCTCAAACAGAACCCTTCACCTTCGATACCGATAAAAAACAGGAGGCGGTCGACTATGCGCTCCAGCTCACGATTGAGCGGAATAAACAGCGCCGAAAACGCGCCAGGGATTCTCCTGGAAGTAAACGCCTGACTTCCAAGGCCAAAAGGAGTAAAGACCATGGCGGAAATGATGGGGCGAAGGAACGTGGTGAGGGGCTCAACCCAAACCTCGGCACTCGACCCCCGGTTCCGAGTCAAGTAATCGAACCCGGCGAGAATCCATGGGTGAAGGTCGCCAAGAAGAAAAAGGTCCCAAAAGAGGCCGGGCCCATTCCCGCGAGGAAGGCTATGGACAAAGGTGAGGCTCTGTTGGTTAAGGCCGACAAAGAAAAGTACGCCGATGTGCTCAAGGCCATGCGGAGTGAGGCAAAGCTAGCCGAGCTTGGCAAAGAAGTTCGCAGCATCCGTCGTACGAAGACGGGAGAGATGCTGCTCGAACTTAAAAAGGGAGCTCAGGTGGGCGGAACGGAGCTTGTTGCGCTTGCCCAACAAGTCCTGGGCGATACGGCCGAAGTTAGAGCCCTGCGTAACGAGGTTGCACTCCAGTGCAAACGGTTAGATGAAATCGCCACCGCAGAAGAACTTGCCATGGCCATCAAGGAGCAAGGAGGTGTGGATGTCTCACGGGAATCCATCCGCATGAGGAAAGGACCACAGGGCACCCAGATAGCTACATTTAAGCTATCGGCCACGGATGCCAATAAGGTCCTCAAAGTGGGCAGGCTAAAGGTAGGATGGTCGGTATGCTCAGTGACCGCTTACCAACCGCCGGTGGTCGACATGTGCTTCAGGTGTTTCGAACCTGGCCACAAGTCGTGGAATTGCAAAGACCCAGAACCTCTGCAAGCGTTGCGGCGGCGAGGGGCACAAGGCGTATGCATGCGAAAGAACGCCACGTTGCAAGAAGAAGGCCACAAACCACGTCATGGGCGGACCTACTCGTTCAACAAGTGGAGGGAGCAAAACTACATGCAAGTAGTACAGCTGAACCTAAATCACTGTGCAGCTGGCCAGCAATTGCTGCACGAGTCAGTGACGGAATGGGGCATTGATGTCGCGATTCTCTCGGATCCCTATCACACACCGGTAGATAACGGGAACTGGGTGTCTGACGAATCCAAGACGGTGGCGATCTTGACGACTGGTCGATACCCAGTGCAAGAGGTGGTGAAAACACAAGCGGAGGGAGTAGCCATAGCTAAGGTAAACGGAGTTTACTATTGTAGCTGCTACGCTCCACCGAGATGGTCAATAGACCAGTTCACTCGGATGGTCGACATGTTGACCGCAGACCTGGTGGGTCGGAAGCCGGTGGTGATAGCCGGAGACTTCAATGCCTGGGCAACGGCTTGGGGCAGCCGCTTCACCAATAGGAGAGGACAGACGTTACTGGAGGCCCTCGCCAAGTTGGACGTCGTGTTAGCGAATGATGGACTGAAAAGTACCTTCCAACGGAACGGAGTCGAGTCGTTTATCGACCTGACTTTCTGTAGTCCCGGCCTAGCTGGAGATCTTAATTGGAGAGTTGATGATGGCTACACCCATAGCGACCATCTAGCCATTCGCTGGAAGGAAGTGGAAGGTGGCTAACTTCGACCGCGAAACGTTTTGCGCTGCCCTTGAATTAGAGGAGCACAACGCGAACCTGAGAGGGGACGAGTTGGTCGCTATCTTGTCACGGGCGTGTGACGCGACCATGCCTAGAAAGGCTCAACCGAGGACCAATAGACCACCGGTCTACTGGTGAAACGAGCAAATTGCACGCCTTCGCGCATCCTGCCTCAGGGCTAGAAGAAGGATGCAAAGAGCTCGATCAGCGGAGATGAGGATGGAGAGGAACACGGCGTTCAAAGCAGCGAAGCTAGCACTAAACAAGGATATCAGCGCAAGCAAAAGAGCCTGTTTCGACAAGCTATGCGAGGGAGCCAACTCCAACCCATGGGGCGATGCCTACAGGATGGTGATGGCCAAAACGAGAGGGGCGCTAGCACCCCCTGAACGTAGTCCGGCGAGGTTGAAGGAAATCATAACGGTTCTCTTTCCCCACCACGACACGTCCCCCTGGCAGCCAGCTCCGCTACCAGCGAATGAAGTCGTAAAGGTGACGAACGAGGAGTTGCTCACTGCGGCGAGATCGCTCGATACAAAGAAAGCCCCGGGGCCAGACGGTATCCCGAACGTGGCTCTAAAGGCGGCTATAATGACAAAACCGGACATGTTCAGGGAGGTCATACAGAGATGTCTGGACGAGCGTATGTTCCCAGACATTTGGAAAAGACAAAGATTGGTACTATTACCGAAACCTGGGAAACCCCCAGGGGATCCTTCGGCGTATAGACCAATCTGTCTGATAGACACTGTGGGTAAGCTCCTTGAGAAAATCATCCTCAACAGGCTAGCCTCCTTCATAGAGGAGGCAGGAGGACTGTCCAGTCAACAGTACGGGTTCCGCAGAGGCAGGTCGACGGCGGACGCCATAACATCGGTGGTAACCACGGCGGAGGTAGCTATACAGCGCAAACGACGAGGGATCCGCTACTGTGCGGTAGTAACGCTAGACGTCAAGAATGCGTTCAATAGTGCTTGCTGGGCAGACATTGCTGATTCCCTACTTCGACTAGGAGTACCGGAAGGGCTGTACAAGATTCTGGAAAGCTACTTCCAGAACCGAGTATTGCTCTACGAGACCGACGAAGGCACACGTAGCACTCCAATCACGGCTGGAGTACCACAGGGATCTATCTTGGGCCCGATCCTGTGGAATATAATGTACGATGGAGTACTGAGGTTGAGGCTCTCTCCGGGTGTCAAGATAGTCGGGTTCGCGGACGACGTCACGCTGACAGTCTACGGCGAATCCATCGAAGAGGTCGAACTGAGTGCATCACACTCAATCTGCTTGGTGGAGGACTGGCTGCGTAGCAGGAAACTGCAACTCGCGCACCACAAAACAGAGGTGATGGTGGTAAACAACCGCAAATCGGAACAGGAGGCGCTGGTACATGCCGGAGATTGCGTGATCCCCTCCAAGAGATCACTGAAGCAATTGGGTGTGATACTCGACGACAAATTCAGTTTCAGCAAGCACGTTGAATACGCCTGCAAGCGCGCATCAACAGCGATCGCGGCGCTCTCCCGTTTGATGGCCAACAGCTCGCCTGTGCGCTCCAGTAAACGAAGGTTACTGGCAGGAGTGGCAGTTTCGATCCTCAGGTACGGCAGCCCGGTATGGGCGTCGGCACTAAATGTGGAACGCAACGCACAGATGCTGGAGAGTACGCATAGACTGATGTGTCTTCGCGTAATCAGTGCATACCGCACTGTATCGAGGGATGCGGCCTGCGTGGTTGCAAGCATGATGCCTATCGGTCTGATAGTGAAGGAAGACGCGGAGCGCTACAGCATGCGAGGAGACAGGAACGCCCGTAGGGCCTCCAAAGACGCTTCTCTACGCAGATGGCAACAAGAGTGGGACAGCTCAACCAAGGGCAGGTGGACACATCGGCTCATACCTAGGGTCTCGAGCTGGTTAGATAGACCTCACGGAGAAGTGACGCAATTCCTCACAGGCCACGGGTGCTTCAGATGGTACCTCCACAGGTTCGGCCACGCGACATCCCCTGTATGTCCTGGCTGCCCAGACCAGATCGAGACGGCTGAACACGTTTTGTTCGCATGTTCCCGTTTCGCGGCTCAAAGGAGTGAGCTACTGGAGGCATGCGGCAGGGACACCACACCGGAAAACCTGATCCAGAGAATGTGCCACTGTGTAGAGAACTGGAACGCAGTGTCGACCGCGGCATCCCAAATTGCGGGCATATTGCAGCGAAAATGGAGTGCGGATCAACAACAGGTCAGCCGCGTACCGTAGCAGGCTCAAGAGAGATCAGCGAATAAACGTCGGTCCGGGAGAACCTTCTTCGTCGGGAAGCTCTTCGTCGGAGTAGTCTAGATCCATCGTCGGGGACTAGACGAGTAGTACGTAAAACTGCTAGGATCGTCAGGGCGCCAGTGAACCGGAAGCTATCCTCCAACCGGAATCACTGGATCGACCCAGGCATCCTCTCGGTCGCGCGTTGACGGGTATCGAAGGCGTCGGTTTCGGGAGGGCCTCCTTCGTCGGGGAACTCTCCGTCGGTGTAGGCTAGATCCTTCGGCGGGGGCTAGTCGAGTAGCCGCCACAACACCGATTCGAGTCGTCGAGGCGCCAGCGAACCGGAAGCCATGCTCCAACCGGAATCGCGGGACCGACCTCGGCACTCCATCGGGTGTCCCGCGTGGTGTAAAAGACTCGGTGTCGGGAGACTCTCCTTCGCCGGGGAACTCTCCGTCGGAGTAGTCTAGATCCTTTGTCGGGGACTAGATGAGTAGATCGTCGCGTGGAACCGATAGGATCGTCTGAGCGCCAGTGAACCGGAAGTCACGCTCCAACCGGAATCATTGGATCGACTTAGGCATCCTTTCGGTCGGGTCGTAGACGCGTACCGTAAGCGTCGGTTCGGGAGGACTTCCCTCGTCGGGGAACCCTCCGTCGGTGTAGACTAGATCTTTTGGCGGAGACTAGTCGAGTAGTTCCGCGACGTAGCATCAGTTTTTGGGTCGTCGAGGCGCCAGTGAACCGGAAGTTACCCTCCAACCGGCATCACTGGACCGACCTCGTCATCCAACTGGTTGATCCCTCGAGAGCAGGATGCTGATCCCCATTCTTCAAAAATTCTGGGGAGGGTGCTGTGAGCACCAATAGCCTTCCACCCCGAAGTAATACCTAGCGGTGGTGCCGGGGAGGTAGGGTTGGAGATCCAAGGTGTTTTAGTGGGTAGTTCCAATCAACAGTTGGGTAGTCCTGTGGAGAGTCCAACACTCCGTGCGTAAATGCATCTCACCTTGTAAAAAAAAAAGGCATTTTTAATGCCAAAAGTATGGAAAAGCAGCAGAGGCATCAACAACGAGCTAGGAACTGGCTCTATAGTTCGTGGTAAGATACGTCAACGCGTGAAAAAATGGAACCCCACCAATGCGAGAATGTGTAATCAGAGCATCAAAGGCCTTTTCTTCAACCATACTTCATGCATAACATACTTGCATTGTCCACACGACAAGAGACCCGACGATGAGAAGGAAGAGTTCTATGCATCGTGTAGCTTCGAGGCTGTTCAAGAATACTATACATGGAAGAACAACTGAACGCCACTACTCTTTGAGGGCGATCTCGCCGTTCCGCCATAGGAAGTACTGCGGCAGCGGCGCTTTCCATTGCGATTCCGAATTTATAAAACGACTTGTATGATGACGAATGTTAATAGAGTTAATAGCGAAGATGAACGCAGTACGGGACAGAATGTTGCAGCACGGAACGAAACAGAATGTGGAACGAAGCAAACAAGCGCAAAACATTTAAACTCCGGTCCTCCGGAGAAAGAAGTGCCAATAGGATGTACGAGATTGCGAAGCGATGGAATAACCGAACCGCGTAAATAACACATGGAAAATCTGCGAGAAGCTGAAAGGCACAAAGGTAGACAAACTGGCCAGCGAGCTGTGGAAATACGGTACAAACAAGGTGTCACTTGCACAACCGACAATAAGTGCGACAAACCGGATTGTTGTGACTATCGCGCGATCATCAGGGCTTGTATTGTGAATTCTAAAACGAACGAAGCAACAAAAAACATCTGCTGTGCAACAAAAAACAAATGCTTTTGAATTTGAGCCCATTTTCAAAACGATCAATTTGTTTCTTGGCAGTTTGCACTGTGTCAATATCCTAGAAACACTAAAAGCAATGTTCTTTAAATTAATATTAATCGGAACTAAAAGTTATGAATCTAGTTTCCTCATAGGCATCTACAATATGAGAACCATTCATCAAATGCTAACCTCATGAAGCATAGATCTCAGCAAGTTTCTCAGTTTCTCGGATTCGCTGACGACATTGACATAATTCCACGAAACTTTGAGGCGATGTCGGAGACGTACATCAGCATGAAAGCTGAGGTTAACAGGACTGGACATGCCATCAACGTTTTAAAGACAAAATACAGATTCAAGAGACGACTATGTGAACCTTCATTCCTGACTTCGGATCAACGTGTATTTGGGCTCAGTGATAACCGTTGGATTGACCGGTATCGTGAGTAAGTGGAATGGTACAATTTGTAATTGATCATTCTAGAATACGGCTAATCTAGAATGTTGATTCGTGGGATTCTTGCCCTTAGATATTCCTGCTTGTTCGCTGCGCTCCTCTTCTTCCTTTTGTAGTTTGACCGGATCGAGTTCAAAAACCGTTATCACTGGGCTGTAGTCCGGCATCCTGATGACATGCCAACGTAGCCGTCAATTTTGTTGGAATTGGTACGATTGGTTCTTCTTTGTCTGCATTCTTTCATAGAAGGTATCGACTCAAATCTCATTCCTACCTGAGTGTATTAGGAAAGTGATTGGAAGACACATTTAGGCATCATAGAGCTAACGATGCAATTGACTTATTGTATAGCATTTATGCCATTTAAATTAATCGCACTGTTTGAATGACATTACTTTCAAATATTTGTTTTTTCCTAGATCAACTGCAATGCTGGATAGAACTAGGTGATGCACTCCGATGGCAGCTCTACATGTGCTGGGTGGCCACATCTCTGTTTGTGATACCGGCTTTCATCATCTCTGCCTGCTATGTTATAATTATCAAAACAATCTGGTCAAAAGGATCTGTGCTGGGCCCGGTGGGTGATAAATGTAAGTATAGTTTCGAATCAGTTTGACTCATTCTGTTCTTTATGTATTCAAAATGTCAGTTCAGATTCACATACAAATAAACAATACGACACGAAAAGCACAACTGAGGCAAAATCATTTTTCTAGGAATAAAATCTAATTTTTTTTTTAAATCTAAATTTTTCCCTACATGCATGAGGTAAATATTTTCAAAAATTGAACCTTCTTCACGTGGAAATTGTACGAGTGTAATTTATTGAAGCTGGATAGCCACTTTTTTTAAATCACTGGATTGAGATTATTTTTAGTAGTTTAAAAATAAATGCAAGGGCACGAAAAAAAGTTTAATGGTTAAACCTGGTCAAATACTAAGCCAATGTTTTTATTCGAGTTTTACACTGGAACAACTGGAATCTATCAGTTCGGGTTTACATCTCATCCAAGTCAGTCGATAAAACGAAACCGCTTACGTTGGGGACAGAAGAAACCAAGTACAGTATTGTGTAGTGAACAATAGACCTCGAAAATGAGTGAACCAAACGAACAAAAGCTACCGTCGGTACGAAAGAATACAATTATTGTTGACTTCAGACAGTGCAAAATTCGACCTTCGATACGAAAACTTGAAGGTTTGCTTAAGGAGCAAATGCATCTTGACATTAAACGTGTGCATTTACTTCAATGCAATAAGACCAATAATGTTGTTAATATCCAGTTCTATAAAGAGTTGGATGCAATTCAATTCGCTAAAGACAATAATAATGTGCACTATGTGGAGCATGAAAATATCAAGTACAACATTCCAGTATATATGGAAGATAGTGCTATAGAAGTGCGTGTGCATGATCTTCCCTCGAGCGTCATCGATCCTTATATTCGCAAAACCATGTCCCAATACGGAGAGATTCTCTCTATCGAAAAAGAAAAGTGGAAGAATTTTTTCCCCGGTATTCTAAATGGCGTACGTTTGTTACGCATGCGCTTGAGGAGGCCTATACCTTCTTATGTGACATTCGGTCAGGATACAAGAATACCGTGTAAATCACTTGTTACCTATGACAATCAGATGGCTACATGTCAATATTGCCAAAAAGCTGTTCACTACGGTAAGCCATGTGATAAACCGGACTAGGAGACAACTATACCAAAGGACAACGGTGCTTCCTTCACACCAACCCCAAGCAACCCCAGTACACCTGTGACAGCCGCCAACAACAATGAAGCATCCCCTTCAACGAAACCATCCAACGTAACCCCTATAGAACAAAGTACACCAGCTGCAGTTAACAGCTTACCATCCAACCAACCAGCAACTGCAAACAATGTACAACAAGGCGCATCTACAGCAACTAGCAACGAAATCAACAACAATACCACGGCAATGGATGACGAGACGAACCACGAACAAACTGCCCCTCAATCCTCGCAGGAGGAAAATGGAAGCTCCTCTCCCCCTAGAGATAAGGTGACAACGAGATCCAATACAAAAAATTTTTATCTAAAAACTCAGCTAAATCGGCCACGTAAAGCTTGTACGCAAATAGGCCTGAATAAAATATCTTTTAAATAAAAAAAAACTGAAATCTTTAGTTTTATATGTAAAACTTAATACTGATATATGCAGAGTGCGCGTCTTTCTGGTAACTATCCGTTTCGTGGAATGCTTGACAAGTGAAGAAGAATCATTAGTCATTCTCTTGGATAATAATGTTGGAAAAAGATTTTCTGTTTTCCGTGGCTTTCGCGTAGGGCGCTCGGCTTACGGTATCGTCCACCTCCTTTTGGCTCCTTTACACAGCAAAACTTTAGTTAGAATGTTGGTTAGCTACATACATACATCACGCGAGGTATTCCATTTTGGAATTTCCACACAAACAAGTATAAACAAATGTTCTTCGTAAACTTATAAACTTCGAACTCGAAATAGAAAAAAATGCTTGAAATGTACTAGATTTCTACTGTTTATATTCATTATGAAACTCTTCAAAGATTGAAAAGAAACTACCAACGCCATTGAATATTTAGACATGCAAACATATTTTCAATGATTGAAAAGGGTACTTATTCCCAGCTGGGAAAAAATAAAGTTTTCATAATGCAATCTGTTAAATTGAACTCGTTATTTCAACACGAAACCTACTATTACATCATTTTGTTTCATTAGTTTTTATTTAATTTTGCTCACGATATAATGCCAGCGAACTCCGTGTGTTTTTCCTACATCAGTACAATACGAAACAGCAGTGCACAAGGTGTAAAGAAAATTGTGAACATTTTTGAATTTTTTGTCTATTTCATGTAAGTTTTAATAGTTTTGAACTCCAAATTTAAATTCCTCGGAAGATCTTGCCTCAAATAGCACTTTTAAATTTTAAAATCATGCTAGCAGAACGGCACTGTAAAAGTTAATATTTTTTAAAAACCATATACGGCTACAGGAAAAAAAAACAATAATTCCAAGCCCACTTAGTTTTTGTGAATTTAACAGCAAAAAATTGAATTTTCTGTTTTTCGTTCGAGTTTTTGAATAATTGTTCAAAAATGCATTGCGTGCATTCCACTGAATTTCACCTTAGGGTCTGAGGCCAGTGTGTTTTAGGGTGATTTAGAAGGATATTTTCACGCTTCTGAGTTCATTGAATATCTCGCCTTCAAAAGCATGGATCAAGAATCTATCCTGACAATGTCTAGATAATTTATTGTAGATACGATTAGTGCATAAAAATATATATGTTGTCTCGATAAAAATGAAGTGATTGTTATTTTTGTAAAGGTAAGTCGATTTCTATGCACGCACTATTTTTTCAGCTCCAGTTTCCTGGTAACGTAACGAACAATGAGAGAGAAATAAAATCAGCTCAGCAAGGCTGGTTAACAAGTGGTAGCTTTATTGGATGGAGACAAATTTTATGCTTACATATGTCAATTCCATTCGACCGATTGATGTAGTCAAACTTGTAACTGAAAAAATATCGAAACTTTTCTAG
Source organism: Malaya genurostris (assembly GCF_030247185.1). Classification (NCBI taxonomy): domain Eukaryota; kingdom Metazoa; phylum Arthropoda; class Insecta; order Diptera; family Culicidae; genus Malaya; species Malaya genurostris. The sequence goes on along the minus strand of NC_080571.1, from coordinate 117,152,024 downwards.
CCACCCGACCCATCGAGAGTCATTTTGCCCGTATGCGAGGGAGCATGGAGAGAAATATAATGCGCAGAGCGCACACGTGGTCTTAGACGCGACCTACTGGCCTCAACCCTGAATGGTTGCTGTGCTCATCAATATTTTGTGGGTTTATTTTATGCACCATTCGCCTCGGCTCATTACAACACCAACACCAAGCAACTAAACGGCCGTTTTCAAGACTTCCAAAACTTAATGTTCGAAAGTTTATTTTGCATAGGGGTAACGTGGGCAAAGCAGGGATAGAGGAAAAGCTGAGTTTTCTTTATATCTCTTCTGGTTTATGGTGCCAGTCACCGAAATACTTTGGAATTTCATTTTGAAACACATTCAAATTTTACCATGCGTTTTCGTAATTTTCTATTATATTTATAACAATAGTTTTTTGTTTCGGTGCTTCGTTATAATTGTTCGAAATTTTCAATCTTACGAGTGGTATCGCAATCAACATAAAAAATGAGTTTCGTAGTATTTCATAGTGCTCTCTTCTGCGCTACAATATAGTATTATGTAGGGTCAAAATGATGAAAAAAAATAAGTTTTGCGAATTTTTGTTCAGATCTATCGTTCAACAGAATAAACTCAAATATTCTATAAAAAAAAGCATCACTCGAACATGTATTGAACCACCAACCCGGGACGACCTGCTTTCGAGAAATTCGCGATAAAATTTTTTGTGTGTAAAATTGAAGGAAACAATTTATCATTCTAGGGAGCCCGTAGGATACAGCATTTACAAAAAATCATATTTTTGCCTTTCTCATATAGAAAGGCTATACAATCACTGCAAAAACCGACTTTTGAACCGAGGCCATATACCATTCGACTCAGCTCGACGAACTGAGCAAATGTCTGTGTGTATGTGTGTGTACCTATGTGTGTGGTATGTGTGTGTGTGTGTGTGTATGTCTGTGTGTGTACGTGTGTGTGTGACAAATATTGTCACTCATTTTTCTCGGAGATGGCTTAACCGATTTTCACAAACTTAGATTCAAATGAAAGGTCCATAGTCCCATACAAAGTTCCTGAATTTCATTTGGATTCGTCTTCCGGTTCCAGAGCTACAGGGTGTTAAAAATTGTGAAAAAAATGTTACTCACTTTTCTCCGAGATGGCTGAATCGATTTTCACAAACTTAGATTCAAATGAAAGGTCTCATGGTCCCATACAAAGTTCCTGAATTTCATTAGCATCCGACTTCCGGTTCCGGAATTACCGGGTGATATGCACCAAAAAGGGGGAAATAATGCATTAAAAATGTGAAAAAAATGTCACTCACTTTTCTCGGAGATGGCTGAACTGATTTTTACAAACTTAGATTCAAATGAAAGATCTTGAGGTCCCATAAAAAATTCCTGAATATTGTTTGGATCCGACTTCCGGTTCCGGAGTTATGGGGTAAAATGTTCAAAAAAATGAAAAAAATTTTTCTAGCTTTTCTAATAGATGGCACGACCTATTTTCATAAACTTAGGTTCAAATGAAAGGTCCTGTGGTCCCATACCTAATTCCTGAATTTTATGCCAGATCCGGAAATATAGGGTAAAGTGGGTTAAAAGTTGTATATCATCATTGAAAATGGGGAAAAAACTTAAAAATATTCTAAATCGACATCAAATCTTTTCCAATTGATAGTTTTTATCAGTAGACGGTCAAAGAAACCGATTTCGCTTATTTTTATAAGAATCGAAGAAAATTATTTAGAAGAATACCACAGTATTATATATGATAGTATGTTTGATATGAGAAAGGCATCATTACACCACTAGGTGGATTAAAACAGGTTTTTGTTAGTGAGATCGCGTATTTCAAGCGTGAGTCGCTTAACACAAACGGTGTTGTGTCTGCAACAACCGGAATGATAAACTGTGCTCTTGGTTGTGCAATCGACGGAGATATTGTGTCCAGGAGTGCTCCGTATTGTGCTTCAGAATGGGAACGAATATGCTCAAATGTCATTTATGAGAAATAAGTATCTGATTGGTGTCTGAGCATTACTAACATGTATGTTAATGTGCGATTGACACACTACTCTAAGCGACCGCCGCATGATATGATGTCTCGAAGTTTGAAATAAATTGTAAACGGAATAATAAATAAACGCAGTAAGATTATTTTAAGTATTGCGTGTCAAATTCTTAATATTTTAATACAATGCACTCAGAAAAGTGGCAATTTTTACGCAAATTTGGTATATGTGGTATAAATTTCACTTGAGTAACTAAGGAGTTACTCTTAATTAGAGTTGTTCCACTTTTTCTGTAGATGAGTGGGATCTTACTCATTTTTGAGTAACTATTTTTAAGCGTGCACGTATCACGGGGGAAGGGTTTGGTGCGAAGCGTTTTTATTTCCAGTGCTTATAAATCCGAAAAAATTTCTTCACGTTAAATTCTGAATTTAGTCGTAGTTTTCGTCAAATTCAACTAATCGATATAACTAACGGGGTGTCAAATTTCAACTAAACAGTTCACATCATTCGCGAAATGGTTCACAGTCAATCAGAGATAATAATGATAACTGCGCGAAAAACATCGAAAAGAAAAATTTGTCAGTGGGAAATTTATATTTCTTTGTTATATTCAACTATCTACAGATTTCTTGTTAGATCTATCTGCAAATTATGAAGAGATTCTAGAGCACACTATAAGGATACACTTAACACTAGAAAGGCCGAGTTTTTCGTATACCGATGAGGGCCGCAGGGAGTCAATTGACTCCACGCGTAGTGCGCACCGTTTTTAAGCGTTTTGTCCTCGTATCAACAACTGTCTTTGTGATTTTGCTTGCTAGAATGGTAGAAGAATGCAATAAATGTTTATATAAATATTTCTAAGGCATTTAATAATGATAGAAGTGCGGATTAGGTCATGGAGGGGCTGCTCCAGAAAAATAAATAACTCAATTTCGAAAAGCAAGTTGTTTTTTTATTAGAAGAATATAATTGAGATTGATATGATATTGAAATCGAACTTACTACGTTCACATAACGCTACATTATACGCAGTTCAAGCATACGCTCTTGGAGCAACTTCCACAAACAAACTTTTCACATGACAAACATTTTGTGCATGTTTTATTCTTTTTGCATTGTTTTTTGACTTGACAGTAGTGCCTTACACTGCTTTCATTACCTTGATCAGCTTTGGTTTTTATTCTTGCATCTGCGTACTTTTGCGCAAGTTCTTTAGCCAATTTCAGTAGAAAGCTATGCCGAGAAATTTTGCTTTGTGTGCACTGCCTAAAAACAATCCAAGAGTTTATGCCAGCAATATCGAGCATGTTGTACAAAACGTGCATCGGCCAGCGTCTGGTACCACATCGTGTAGTGTACAGCCAAGCCATCTGATCAAACGAATCAACGCCTGATTTCGTACTGTTATAAAACTGAATCGTTTCAGGCAACTTCTTTGGATCTGAACCTATCCCGACACTAGGATGCATAGTATTTTTCTTCTGTTTGCCCTGGTAGACAGTAAGCGTAGACTCATTACATTGCAATAACAGTGTAGAATATAATGGCTCTTTCATAAGCTTTACCTGTTGAGGTATTTCACGTTTAGCTCTATTCACTGTGCCAACAATGCTGGTTCGCTTTTCCTTCAGCCTTAGAGCAAGCCTCCGGGTTGTAAAGAAGTTATCAGTGGTAATATTTCGGCCCTTGTTTTGAAATGGTTTCGTCAGTTCCAGAATCACGTGTTCTCCCAAACTTTCGTCTTTAGGTCATGAATCGTCTTTTCCAAGATACGGTTGTATATTGCATACATACTTCGTCTCGGCATCGGTCAAGACCCAAAACTTGATACCAAATTGATCCGGTTTATTCGGCATATATTGGATAAAACGACAGTGGCATTTAGAAGGGAGAAGCTGTTCATCGCCAGTTAGATACATACCCGGATTATAACAACTCTGACAATTTTCAACGAATTTTTCCCATAGGCTCGAAATCAAGGCAAATCTATCCTGCTGTAACCGTTCCGATCGCGTTGATTTCATGTCAAACCTCATATTGGACATAATATCACGAAAGCGGTTTCTGCTCATAGTTTTGGCAAAAAAGGGGGGACCCCAATCTCCTGACCACAATACATCCAAATCAAGCTTACTCATTCCGTATGCCCCGCGCACTTACATGATAGCAAAAAATGCTTGCAATTCTTCTAAAGACAATGTCCAATCAGGGTTATTTTTGACACTCCTAGCGTAATTTTCAGTGCACTTTATTATGCTTTTCAACATTACGTCTGAAAAAAACAAGTTCCAAGCGCTAAAGGTGCTCTCATCGAAGACATGATGCTTAGCGTGAGGGCTTGGTCCACCTTTCTCTCTGACAATATTTTGGGCGGATCGCTTTGCCAATAATTCAACTCCCGGCTGAATAACTGTCCAATATATCGTTTTGTCTTTACCTATTAGCGTATCACCTGGTTTCAAAGGCAGATCATTTTTGGTATGCGCCTGACGGTTACTCGAAGTACTGGGACCATCGCCTCCCGAACGGTTTACAGACGAGCGCGATGCACCCTTCTCTAAACCTGAAGTTTTCTTTGGAGCAGATGCATTGTTACTCTGGTCACTGTTGCGCCGTTTTGAGACACGTCGTCGCGTACCTTTTTTGGGTTCAAAAGGTTCCTCTGGGAAAGATTAAAATAACCGATTATTTTTATGAAAATGCATCTTTTATTACGCACTTTTGTCATACAGCTATCGGTTCTCAAATTTTTAGTTGTGCATTCATAAAGAGTTCAACTAACTTGAGATAGTGTAAAAGTAAAATAAAAAGTAGTACCCATAAGTCTCACCTTCATCACTATTGCTAACAACCTGAAATTCTTCTACACTGGATACAGATGAATCGCTGTCGTCAATGGTACCAGGAATAAGAAATTCATCGCCCGAATTGTCTTCAACTTGAGTATCATCCTCATTTTCGAAAGCATCTTCTTCGAGATCAGTCATGCGGCGAATAATTTCGGCTGCTTGTTCGGCAGTGTACCGAGGATTCCTTCTACTCATTGTTATTTGTTTAGTGATATTACTTGAACGGGAATATGCTTACAAACGTATGGAATTGCAACGCAAATAATGCCAGTTGACTCCGATGTTCACTGTTCAAGGGCCAGCCACACACTAATAAATCAAAGGTTTGAAGGAGAAAGATCGCGACATAAACAGCGTCAAGGTGTTTCTCGGCAAAACAAAGGCAGACAGACGGACGGCGCACGAAGTGTGGCTCGGCGACAAACAATCCCTCCCCCACCTTCTCCTCATACAGTGCGTTTGACTGGCGCGCAAGAATTTTGTTTCTTTTTCTTTATTTGCGAATAGACAACTAAAGAAGAAAAAAAAGGGTAAGGGATAAATATTTTGTTTTGTTACACACGTATAGAGGATCATAATTGATGAACACTTAATAAATAAGAACATTTTTGAAAAGAAAATCCTGGAGCAGCACGCGAATAATCAAGCGCAGGAGCCAATTGACTCCCTTCGGCCCTTCTAGTGTTAATCACTGTGGTAACAAATCGATGCACTACATTCAATATCTGCTGTGGTCGTGTAAAATGAGTAGCTATTTACCTTCCACTCATGCGTTCATACGTTTATTTACCGTATTTACTGCATTATCGCGTAGTATTCAGCGTTAAGTAGCGGTCTTGAATTATTTTGCGGTTGCGGTGCAAAAGACTTGTTTATTACGCGCGTCCGAACCATGAACCGTTTTCTATTTCAACAGTCCCTCTATAAAACATCAAAAGGCATGTCATACCGAGTCGTGTTTGACAAATGTGGATCCAATTTCAATTAAGAAGTTTCAACATTCATTCGAATCAGCGAGTTTTGTTCATAAACCGAGTCAGTAATACTGTATCTCTTTCCAACAGATCGACACCGGAACGGCAGTGCAGACCTGGCTAGCCGCCGAGCAAGTTCCAGGGGCATCATTCCCCGTGCCAAGGTGAAAACCGTCAAGATGACAATCGTGATTGTGATAGTGTTCGTGCTCTGCTGGTCGCCGTATATCGTGTTCGATCTGCTGCAGGTGTTTGAACAGATTCCGAAAACGCAGACCAACATTGCCATCGCGACATTTATCCAAAGTCTAGCACCACTGAATTCCGCCGCCAATCCTTTGATATACTGTTTGTTTTCGACGCATTTCGTTAGAACGCTCAAGTGAGTAAAACTAATTGTGGCATTTAACTTTTTTTCCGTTTGCTCCAATATTTCAATCTTAATCCACAGAAGACTTCCTCCATTCCGATGGCTGCTCTCGTCCGGTTTGTGCTGTGGCAGTCCGGATGACGCACATGGGCTCAGCGGATGTGGACAGTCGGCCAATGGGAACCGTTTGCGAAATCAGCACAGCAGTGATTCCATGAGGACACTCACCACGTCGTTAACGGTTTCGACTCGAAGACCAACCACCATCATTCGGACGGCGAGGGTGGTTGTGTAGCAGCGGAAGGTCAGCAGCACTGGTCCGGAACTGGCAACAGGGATGCGTCATTCCGGAACTCGAAGCTCTCCGTCGGCGAAGCATCTAGTCAAATTTAAAACTTAAAATGACGAACTTTTGTAGTAGAACTTTTGTAGTTTCTACAGTTACCAGTAGATTTTTAGAAGCATATCCGGCACTTTTCGGCATTTGCGACGAACATTCTCGTTTATTGATAGAGTATTTTTTACGAATTTAAATGTAGATAGCTATAAAACCAAGTGTAGTCTTTTCTGTGCCAGTCGCAAAATGCAGTTTAGCCTTAATTAAGGATAATGTTTCTGCGCGACGATGTAAAAGTGCTTTTACCTGTCTGTAGCAGCAATCCAGTGTATACCAAAAATAAGAAACCGAACAAAATCTATCAGAAAAACTGTAAGGATTATTGCATTTATATACCAGAGAATATCAGAACAGGAGTCAGTGGCATCTCTTTGGGAATGTAGATTAACAGATTTTTGTATTATCCATTAGACTGATACTGTTCATTGTAATTTGTAATCTGACAATTAAATCACCTGTGAAATTAGCAGAGTAAATAGTTTATGAATATGTTTGATGATGATGTTAGTTTGTTAGAATATAAATATATTTCATTTCAGTATAAGAATGTGTCGATTGGTGGCTTTTCCTGTTGACTAGCTTTTTTTTGCATATATCACAAGCTTCTTTCTGATCCTTTTGGTTTTCCGCCACAACCGCACTTTATTTTAGTTCGTATTAACTTTGCTTGTGATTTTAAAGTATTTAGTTAGTTCTCAACAATAATCTATATCAAGCAGCTCAACAGACTACATCCAAGCCAGTGATGCCACTTTTTGTTGAAGTCAAATTCGTATATTTGGTTTCAAGTGTACTTATACTAGTACATTTACATAAACTTGACTGCTTTAAGCTCTAATCCTCAAAGGCAGGCTTCCAAGAATTACAGATCAATGGCGAATAGGTGCATGATTACAATTTTAATTGGACAAGTAAAAAAGTAAAAAGTAGAAAATATTTAATTATTTTCTTCTGATATCAAGAGATATAATTCTATATCAGGAGATTTCTGTTAAAATAATGCTAAATCCGTAGATTTCATGTGATTCATCCGTAGATCCGTAGACAGAAATCCGTAGATCTACGGATAAATCCGTAGTGTTGGCATCACTGCTCCAAGTTAGGTAAAATCATTTCAGTGACTCAAAAAAGTCGTCATACATAATATTTTAACCTTTCTCTATAGAAAGGTAATAAAATTGCTGAAAATTCAACTTTCGAACGGAGTCTCAGAGACCCATAGTGTTAAATAATAGGGGTATAAATAAGTTGGTGACGAGTTTTTAAGGCAGTTTGAACATAATTGACGAAAACATGATTAATACATCTAGTAGTGACACGATACCTTTTTGCCTTTCTAGAAAGACTATGCAATCACTGTGAAAACCGACTTTTTATCCAAGGCCCAGACAGACGAATGTGCATATACCATTCGATTTAGCTCGACTGACTAAGCAAATGTCTGTGTGTGTATGTATGTAACTTGTTAGTTTGTGAGCATATAAACTTGATTCGGCAGTACTGGTCCCCCATTTCCTGTTCCGGAAGCATCGAAAGTAGTGCAGACAGGCTTCTCAGCAGTACTGCTTTTCAATGACATCCGCCACGAGATAGCATGAACTGTCGGAGCGCAAAGTCGAAAGCCCAGTCTACAATATGTGTGCAAGCATATGCCGAACTGTAATGGCAACAGCGCTCGCATGCCTAAATGAATGCTGTCACTGAGACAGTTTCTACTCACCAGTTTGATGAGAGTATTCTATCCGGAGAGTAGTCAAACCGAACGGGCTGTTTGTATCCTGTTTCTTTATGTTCGCTCATTCGCATAAAATGTTACGGGGACAGCCTTAGAAAATCGAAGACATCCTTTGATTTTTAGGGAATTACTGTTACGAAGGGCTGTCGCGAGCCGGCTGTCTCATCAATGTCTCTTGAAGCAATAAACCGGCTGTTTCTGGAGACGAGCTGTGGTTCATAGTGCGCTCGCACTATTTCGGCTGCCTCAATGAAATGGTACTAGTACATACGATTGTGTTGTTGGGATTACCTTTGCAGGAAACTTTAGGGTTTCATTACATTACCATTGTGAAATAAAGAAATTGTTTTAGATTTATATATACTGTCGGCGAAGGCAATGAATTTTAATAACTAACGAAAATTAAAAGATAAACACAGAGTTTTGTGTAACGGCTCATATATCTGAATTACTGAAGTACTGAAGCATTCATTGATAATACTCCGAAAATATCTTATGCACCCTTATTCTGAATAACGACGTTTTGATTTTTCTGTTTCTCCTAGGATAACTAAACCAATGATTTTTTTAGGGTCGGAAATGACAGCCACAATATTATTATTATTATTATTATTATTATTATTATTATTATTATTATTATTATTATTATTATTATTATTATTATTATTATTTGATGAGTTGGCTAGAGCTGGTATAACGAATGATTTCGTTGGTCCTGAACTAGCTTTACCACTTTCAACTAGTTGGATAAAGCACAAGATTCGTTCTTGGGCTGCATCCAAACATGCCAGCTACTGGCGCAGCTTGCAAACTTGCGCTCAGACAAAAGCTTTTCTACCAGATTTAAATCTGAAAATGTCAAAGTGTCTACTGTATTTTTCCAAGCATCATTGCAGTATTCTGGTCAGAGCTCTTACTGGACATAGCAAACTCAATGATCACATAGCTACTATTCAACGTGCTGAGTATTATTATTATTATTATTATTATATATTTATTTATTCCCGCTTTCAAACTTAATTGCGGTCGTTCACCGGGGAATCACATCTACATTTTTCAATATATCATTTTTCATTTTTTAACATAATTTCCTTTCAGGAAGAAAACTGTTAAATATATGCAATGAACTCGGCTCTCAGAATGTTTCACTATTCATTTACAATATTTAAAGTTCCAAACGTTTGATTTTTTTTAAATGCGGACACAAGCTACTTAGCCAATTAGAGTAGAAAATTTTCGACATTCTTAGACTTGTAACTGCGGAAGTCGGATCCGAATTAAATTCAATAGTAACCTATGCAGCCTTTTCATTTCAGCCTGATTTGGGAAAATAGGTGCAGTCATGCCTGAGAAATTGAGCGACGTTGTTTGACACATACAATACACATACATACACACGGAGGAATTGCTTAACTTATCTTAGTCGAATGTCAACTTTCACTAGTCGAATTTTCAAGTAATTTCAAAACCTTTTTACCTTTTTTTATATATATAAAAAATAGGTATAGAATTCGCTCAAACTTTCGAAAAATTTTCCGAGGCCCGGAGGGCCGAATGTCATATACCAATCGATTCAGCTCGACGAACTGAGCAAATGTCTGTGGGTGTGTGTGTGTGTATGTGTGTGTGTCTGTATGTGTGTTGTCAACTAAGAGGTCGAGATCTCAGAGATGGCTGGACCGATTTTGATCAAACTAGTCGCAAATGAAAGGTCTCCCCGTCACCCAGAACGCTAATGAATGGTTTTGAGATCGGATGTTTACTTTTTGAGTTATACGAAGTTTTATGTCAAAATTTTCAGTTTTTTGACAGTATCTGTCACAATTGACCTTGAAAACAGAATATGTTTTCAGACTTAGATTCCGCACGGTAATAGCTATCCAACAAGCCATAGATTGTTAAAATCCGTCCATTTTTAACGGAGATATCGAATTTTTTGTGTAAGCGACTTTTCCCCCATATTCCAGCAGTAGAAGTTCTGAGCGCTGTATGGCTAAGAAAAGCTTGGGAGCAACGTAAAACACGATTTTTTATACTGTTACATACAATAGTTTCTAAGTACCAAAAAGACTGTGAACAGCATTATTTTTCATGACATTTTGCCTCGGACCAATTTTAGCACGGTTCGTTTTTGGCAACATAATCGTTCGAATATGACATATTGGAAAGATGGCAGTACTTCCGAATTCTGAACAATTTCATAATTATATTGATTTAAACTGCTTACAGCAATAAATGCTGGAAGAACAAAACACCCATATACCATTTGAATCAGTTCGTCGAGATCAGCAAATGCGTATGGGACAAATAATTTCACTCAATTTTTTACCTTATTTTCGAAGATGACTCAACCGTTTTCTACAAACTCAGATTCATATGAACATTCGTATGCTCCTAAACAAGGTTCCTGAATTATGTTTGGATCCGACTTCTGGTTCCGGAACTACCGGATGATATGTGAAACGAAATTAAAATTGTGTAACTTATTTTCCTCGTAGATGGCTGAACCGATCTAAGATTCAAATGATATCTAAGATTTGCTGATTTGAATAGTCGACAACCAAATAAACTTATTTCAGTTTTAGTGGTATTCAGTTTTCGATTCGGTAGGCACCCAACAATTTAACTCGTACTACGATTTCTCAAATATGTCTATACTGATTTTTAAACATATTGAAACAAATGTAAACTAATCAGGTGAATTTGTCTGACTTCGGCTACACCGATTTTCGAATTCCGGCTCCAGTATCGAATCGTTTCTCAAAGCTCAATCGTTTTCTCAAATAAAGCCAAATCGAATTTCAGAAAAAAATTCAAATTAAAATAAACTTATAGTCCCACACAAAATTAATTAATTTTATTCAATGCTGACTTCCGATTCTGGAATTACAGGAGGATGAATTTTTAAAATTCAAACCGATATAGAAGATGATAATCCCGAAAAGCTTGAAAGTTGGACTCAAAACTATTGCAATTTATTCGTCATATGGCCATACGAATCGGTTTGGTTTATGCTGGTTCCTGAATACTGGCTCTGGAAGTACCTTAAATTACCGTAAATTCTAAAGTGGAACTCACTTCGACATATCATGAAAAGTTTAATCGATTATAACCTTTTTAGATAGAGTAATGAGTGATTAAAATGTCAACTTGCAGCTTAAAACGACGGTCATTAAAATAATGTCATGAAAACCGAAGAATATTCATGAAAAAAACACATGCGTTTGATAAAAAAAGGTATCATCTCACTGATAGGTGGATTAAGCACGTTTTTTATGACAAAATCAAAATCTATGTATAGACACTATGAAATTTTTATAATTCCAATGGCAGATATAAGATTCTTCAAAACCAAATTGAGCTTGAATTCATGTTTAGGTAGTTTTTGTTACTTACCATTTTTGAGAATATAAGTGTACTTTATAGGTAATCGTACTTATCCCCAAATTTCCCAACCAGAACCGGCAATGAAATTCAATACGATGAATCTATAGTGCATCGAAATGTGAGGGCGTGAGAGCCGACTGAAACAGAGAACCAAAAATGTGTACGAGAATTGTAGCAAGCGCATAGAAACTGGATGTGCTGTTTGAAATTTCAAGGCACCGCATCTTCTTCTGCGTGCGGCTCGTGATTGCAACATCTACATTTCCAAAATTGGATTGAGCGTAAAAGCACATAGAGGAAATGATTAATTTTACATGAAATTGTCCTTTTAACTGCAGCTATAAATTTGGGCCTCAGTTACTTTTATATCAAGTTTTAAGCTAAAGAATTCAAAATATACTGAACACAAGCTTCTACTTGATGAAAGACGCGCTTTAACCGAGTTTTAAATTTTACAATGTAAAGTAACAGTTTTAACGTGTGTAAAAGTCGCGAACTTCTGGTAGCTATGACCAAAATAATATAATAGTTAATATGCCGTTTCTAGAGATAAGATAATTCAATGCATAACAGGAAGAAAATGAATTCCAGATTATCAGCACATATGTATTTTGGAATATATTCCAGGTTGATAGAAACACTATACTATTCATATATAGAAGATCACTTGATATGTCTGGAAAGCTTGAGACCATATTACTCAAGAAAGACATTATTAAATAACTTGGTGAACTAAAACTTTTTTTCTAAATAAAACGAAATAAACATTCGAATCTGTTACGGGCAACCATGCTGCATTCAAAGCTTTGTTGTACGGTACCTGCAAATAAGTTTCTAAATGATTTTTGCATTGCTAATTCCGACTCCAAATTTTGCACTCAAGGTTTTTATTCGATTGGTGGTTCAATGTACATATAACGAACTTAACGAGCCAGATTTTGTATGTTTCAGTTCTGACTTGGAAAGATTCTTAGTGTCCGTAATATTGCAACACTGACCATGCAATAGTCCCGTAGACTTACAAGTCGACCGCAAAGTTGAATGCTATTCAGAATCACGCTAACTAGTATCGAATACAGAACCTTTAATTTGAATATATCTTTTGCTACAAACATTCATTCACCGTTTACATCTAAAATCTGATTCAATTGACTTATACACTCTTGTATAAGAAACGATCGCGCCTTTGATATTCTGAAGGAAGAGATAAAGAGGATGGAAATAATGCTCCACGCACATCAGTACGCGCCTACAATATGAATGTTACAGCCCACAAACCGAACGTAAACTGCCTGAAACGAGCACGCCGAACTGCCTCAGCTCTTTAATTATGAATATAATTTCTTGAAAACAAACTTTTCTTTCTATAGAATTTCATTGATCGATCGATTCATAGAAGATCGACCAAAATATAAAAATTAACTATTCATTTAAACCAAAGTCCGTTCTTCAATCCGTTTCGTATTAGTAGTTTCGTATATTATTAATTATCAATTATATTGTTATCAATGCCAACACACCTTTACAAACGATACACACAGCGTGCTTTGTGCAATTTCGTACACGCCATAAAGAAAAAAAACCTACTCACTTTCCTCAGATATAGCGTTACAAATTTTCACAAACTTAGGATCAAATAAAAGACCTTATGGTTCCATACAATTTCATCCGGATACAACTTTTGATTCCGGAATTCCATGGTGAAGAAATTTAAAAATTTTAAACGCCACTTTCAGCGGGGAAATAAAAAGCGTAAAAAGATTTCTAAACTAGGCTTGAAACTATTCAAACGGTGAGTCATTGTTATTAGACGGCCTATCAAATTATTAACGGCTATCCTGTCTCCCGATTTCCGATTCCGGAAGCACCGAAAACAGTACTCTCAAATGAAACTAAGACTATTTTCTCTGGGATGGTTAAGCGTTGTGAATTTTATACCGCCACCTTAAATGACGACGAAGTGAAAGGTGGAAAATCATTTTTATTAGGCCCAAAACTGTTTCAATTTGTGGGTCATATTTGTTGCTGGTCATACGAACCAACTTCGGCTTTTCCGGTCCTCGAAATTAGATTACAGAAATATTGGAAATACTGGTCGAAATCTTCAAAAATGATCTCACTCACTTTTGTTCAAGATTCGATTTTCACAAACTTATACAGGGTGATTTTTTAAGAGCTTGAGAACTTTTTTAAACAATAAAACGCATAAAATTTGCAAAATCTCATCGGTTCTTTATTTTAAACGTTAGATTGGTACATGACATTTACTTTTTGAAGATAATTTCATTTAAATGTTGACCGCGGCTGCGTCTTAGGTGGTCCATTCGGAAAGTCCAATTTTGGGCAACTTTTTCGAGCATTTCGGCCGGAATAGCCCGAATTTCTTCGGAAATGTTGTCTTCCAAAGCTGGAAACGATCACGATTGATTTCACTATACCAGCGAAATATAGTGGTTTTTGATGGAGCTTCATCGCCATACAAAGAACTAAGTTGATCGACACACTCTTGTTGAGATAATCCAAGTCGAAAGTTGTGAAAAATAATCCATCGAAATCCTTCTCTAAAAATGCCCATTTTTTAGCACAACACAAATACAAATAGTGCTTGTACATCAGAACGTTCTGAGTACGTTTATGTTAAAAAATGTCAAACTTTATTTTGGTGTTGTCAGATTTTAGCTATTGACATTACTGTGGCCAGTTTCCGAAGTATAAGTACCCGAGTAAAGTCTAACATCAAAATGTGAACACATTGAAATCTGATTCTGATAGCAACATCAGATTGCAAACGTAATATGATATCGACTCATCAAATTATCAATTAATATCACATTATGTTATCATTTTGCTGTTTAAAGGAAAAAATTTAGTAAAACTCAAAAAATGAAAATATTAAAATCAACAACTTAGTGAATCCATTGAAATTGAGTAAATTTCAAATAGCAGCACAAAAATACAAGGTTAAGTTTCAATGGAAGAATTATTCCATCAATCCTATGTTGCCTTTTACAAAAATGCTTTCACATCCTGCCGAGATCCTGCAGTTGACGCGCAACCATAACTGCGAAGAAACGATTTTTTTTCAACATTTTTTCAACTTTTACGCAAATAATGCTCCTTCTTTTTGACCACGAGAATATTGATGTAAAACCACACGTTTAGGAGGCATTAGATAAATTGGCGATCATCGGTACCACGTTTGTCTGAAGCAGGTCAATCTGAATGGTGGCTTTAGCATTCCTGTCTCGTTGATCGTCTGCCGTAGAAGGAGCTTATTTTAGAATTTGCTATGAGAAATATATTTGACGTCATCGATTTCCTTCTAGATACGTTAAGTATTCGGTCCTGTAACTATTTTTGCGGTCAGTTTTAAAAAAATGTTTCGATATTTGTAATCATACGACGTCGCGAAGTTCAATCCAAAATTTTTAGACCTTTATTTTCAGTGCATCCAGAAATCGGGGACCTGGATGGCGAAAATAATCTACTCGCCAAACCCGTTTTGAAAATACCCATAACTTTATATCCAACAGCATGGCAAAATTCATTGTTTACGAAGTTCGAACATCGAACATTGAATGTCTCAGATTTCAGAACCTAGTGCTAATTCTTAATAATACTTTAGTGCCATAGAGAAGCCACCAAGGAAATAAATGTTTAATTAGTATATTCTTAAGTAGTCCACAAACTGTGCCGAAGACACTCTTCAAAACAATTCTCATTCCTAGTTATAAATGCTTAGAACTTCATATTCTCACTAACGCTAGATACTATGAGAAGTATTTTATCAATCATCTAATAGATCTTGGAACTTTAATACACTTTTCCAAAGAAACCGTCTAACTAAATCTTCATAATTTTGAGTCACAGGACTAATTCTGCATCAAATGATCGTAAATTATAAGTCTACTCAAGAACTCAAATTTACTGAAGAAATTATAATTCTATCCGTGATCAGAAGTGAGATAATCGTTCATTGTCCCAATTAGTCGAAAAAACAAATGATCTGGTATACCTTATTGCCGGATTCCTAATCCACGTTCCCTGTGTTTTAGAAGATTTCACTGTAAATTCGTATTTCAAAGTGATTACATGTGCGAGTTGTGTGAGATCAAGTAGATAACTCAATTTAATGTTATAATGTTTGAATGCTACAGCTTTGAATATGAGAAAGACAAAGAGAACATTTTAATACTGTGCTCAAATAGCCACACTGCCATTCACGGTGGATGCGTGATGGAAGCGACGCAAGGAGTGTGCATTGACAGAAACTACCTTCATACAACTTTGTGAAACAATACAGCTTGTCATATAACCGAACATTTTCCATCTCCTCTTACAGTCCATAGCAATCGCAAAAAGTTCCCATTCCTAATCACCTAAGTTCGAAACCGTATTCTCTCCGCTGTAGTGTGGAGATTGCATAAAAAAATCATATTTCTTGCTTGCGAGTAATATCGCCTTAATGTAAACTATCCCGAACCTGTTTATTCTGTTCTATTTTTAGCTTATGCTCGTGACGTGTCATTTCGAGAAAATCTAATGGCGTTTTCGTTTTTAATTTGCACTACACCGGTGCAGTGCTACACTGAGGCATGAATAAACGAACGAAAATGACGAAAACATAAACAGTAACCATTGACTACAATAAACGATTCCATTTCACAGAACTACACCAAACTTTTGATGAGTGCTACACCAGTGGTATCGGTGCAGAAAAAGTGTAGCACTGGTGTAGTACAATTGGTAAAAACGAACGGTTTCAGTGCAGCTTTCGCTACACCAGTGTAGTGCAATTTAAAAACGAAAACGACATAAATCAAATTATGTTTTCAATGTGCTTTCACTGAGAGCAAAACTAGGTATCAGTTTGATGTCACACAGCATTTTTTTTCTGCTTTCGATTTTGATCTTTTAACCGTTAAAACGACCAACTCGATAGCAAATTAAGTAATCGATATATACGAACCGCGCAACATCAAATGGAGTTTTCTTCTTGATCTCACACTCTACTCGAGTAGCGGCCTACGTATAAGTATAACTTCTTACCATGGAATCGTTGTGGATAATATTTTCGACCTGTAGGGTGTTTTGATTCGTAGATTTAGATTTACAGTAATATTTATGAATGTATGAGTAATATGAAAAAGGGGATTGAAACAGTTTTTACAATGACTGAGCGGAAATATATATTGGAGAAGCCAAGTGAAAGAAAAACTAACAGAAAAGATGAATTTTTGGAAAAAGATACGCTCAGAGACAGGACTCGAACCTGCGTTCTTATGCATTCCGTGCATACGCGCTACCATTTCGCCACTCTGATCACTAAAAATTAATAAATCGTTAAAAACAATTGCGGTTTGATTTTCCGTAACAATCTGCTTCTGGTAGGAAAGGGCAGACAATCAATACAACCTTCATAGGGGTCTGTCGCTGACGATGTCCAGCCAGCGACTGGCACCATTAAAGAAGGTGACAAGCGATTATAAATACACTCTCCTACTTAATGCTTGTTCGGAGAAATAGGTATAAAGCGAGAGGACTAGTGTTTGATGGACAGAGAACATGTTTGGATATAAGGTGTCGGTTGGGTGACAGCCAGGATGTAGACCATGTTCGATGTACGTTGCTACTATGTCTGTGAGTTTTAGTGTGGCTAAAGCAAGATCAGAGTGGCGAAATGGTAGCGCGTATGCACGGAATGCATAAGAACGCAGGTTCGAGTCCTGTCTCTGAGCGTATCTTTTTCCAAAAATTCATCTTTTCTGTTAGTTTTTCTTTCACTTGGCTTCTCCAATATATATTTCCGCTCAGTCATTGCAAAAACTGAACTTAGTCATGGCGGCTTTACGTCAAACTAAAAATTAATAAATCGATTAAAACAGGTTTTTGTTTTTCAGTGTTTTTAGTTTTCATGAAATTATTCAAATGACCGTCGTTTTAAATGACAGTATGAAATCTCAATTATTCATTTCTCTGTAATTTCGGAACTGCAAGTCGGATCAAATAGAGAAATTTTATGGAATCATAAAATTAATTCTTTGAATCTAAATGTGTGACCATCGATTAAGTAATACACGAGATGTCGAAGTGGGTTTCGCTTTCAAGTTTTTGGTAATAATTTACGGTACTTTCAGAACCGATATGCAGGGACCAGCATAACCCAAAACAGTTCGTATGGCTATGAAATCATGAAATAAATTGGAATAATTTTCAGTTCGACTTAGAAGATTGTTTGGTATCGTCATCTTCTATGACGATTTGAATTAAAAAAACTCGTCTCCCTGAAATTCCAGAATCGGAAGTCGGAATCGGATCAAATTCGTCAATTTAGTATGGGAACATAAATATGATCAGTATCTAACGGGGAAACAGATTGAAAAACTGACATGCGAATACAATAATGTAATGAGAACCGCGGAAATGTTGTCGCAGAGACGGGACTCGAACCAGTAGCTAACTCCTAACCGGGGAAATTGTCCTTTGAGATATTGATTGAGCCCCTCTATTCCTGAATCTTTCGGAACCGGAATTCGAAAATCGGTATAATCGAAGTCAGTTTAATTCACCTAAGGATTTGTAAACTATCACATTTGATTCACAAGTTTTGAAATTCAGTGTAGCCATCTTTAAAAAATCATAGTGCGTTCCGAACAAGGTTTTTTCTAGGTACCTTCCGGAAACGAAAACCGAATACCGGTAAAACTGAAATAGGTTTATTTAGATATCGACTATCAAAATCAGCAAAATTAAACCGATAAACCTGATTATTATATGTGAATTTGACATTTTTACACTGATCAACGTCTATCTCATAAACCGTAAGTTGGAAAAAATGGGTATGAGGATCTTAATAGCTTTTATTTAAATCTTAGATGAAAGAAATCGGTTCAGCCATCCACATTAAAAATACATGACATAATTTCAATTTTATTACACTTTTTTGTTGTTGAAATCAGCTAAAACATCTCCTAGAAAATTGAGTGAAATTATTCGTCATACACACATTGGCTGATCTCGACGAACTGATTCAAATGGTATACGTTATTCCAACAATGATTACTGTGAAATTCTTTTGAATTCGAAAATATTGCCATACCCATGTCATATTCGAACGATTATGTTGCCAAAAACAAACCGTACTAAAATAAAATATAATGAATGAAAAAGGATGCTGTACCACGTCTTTTTGGTGCTTAGAAACAATTACTTAGAACAGTATTAAAAATCGTGTTTCACTTCCCTTCCAAGCAACGCTTCATCATATAGAGCTCAAAACTCTTACTGCTGGAATAGGGGAGAAAGTCGCTAATATAAAAGTATCGATATATCCGTTAAAAATGGACGGATTTTAACAATATGTGGCTTTTTTCATAACGTTTATTTCATAAAGCAATATAAAAATTTTTCTTCGCCGTCGCATCCACAATACATAGTAGTTTAAACATAATACATTTCGAATATCATGTTAGTATGTCGGAATTCATTAGTTAATCTAAACACTAAACATTTATAATAGCAAACAAGGGATTTGCTATTATAAATTACATTGAATAAAATACATTTATTTTGTACATAATTTTATAAATATTTCAGGTTTGTTTATATCAGTTCATCACTTTTATTCAATATAATATAACTGGCTATTGGTTGAACTCATGGAAGAGAAAGGAGTCTAACATAAAATAAAATTTAGATTGGAACTCCAATGGACTTAATGAAACGACAAAGAAGTTTTATGTAACGAAGTTCACGACAAGCAAGAATGTCGCGAACTGGGACATTAGACAGTCTATCTTGAGTACGCAAGGAATTTATTAGTTGAGTTCTGACATCACGATACTCCACGCATGTCCAAACGACATGATCAATATCGCGATAACCTTCGCCACAAGCACAATGATTAGTCTCGGATAGTCCAATTCGAAAGAGATGTACATCTAACGTGGACATAAGTCTGGACATCACACGAATGAAGTCCCTACTCACATCCAGTCACCTGAACCATGCCTTTGTCGATATTTTAGGAATAATTGAGTGCATCCACCGACCCAGATCATCTTTATCCCATCTTGTCAGCTGGCAAGTGTTCTTTGGCAAGACCCGCTATAGAATTCGTTGAAAGCAATCGGTTTCTCATAAATTTCACCCTGAATAGCAGCACGTTTGGTTACAATATCGGCTCTTTCATTTCCTGGAATGGAGCAATGAGCCGGGACACAAACTATTGTGATTTGATAATTATTGTTCATTATGTCGTTCAGGCACTGTTTTATTTTGCCCAAGAAAAACGGTTCATTTTTGCTAGCAGCGTTTGAACGAAAGGCTTCAGGTTCTTGAAGCCTAAATGAAGCCGAAATATGATTGTTGAATATACCAAACCCAGTAGAATCTTTAATTCGTTATCCGTCCGTGTAAAATATTTTCTCAGAGTCAATATGCCTGAACTTACTTGTAAATATTTTTGGGATTTCCATCGAGCGTAGGTGTTCCGCGATTCCACGCACTTTGTGCTGCATGGATGTGTCGAAAAATAAAGTTGAGTCAGGGACATTTAGAAGGCTGTCACGGATAGGAATATATCTTGAAGGGTCGATTTCCTGTGACATATGGTTAATATAGATCAGGGTCATTTCGCCGAAAGCCGTTTCGCCAGAAGCCATTTCGCCGAAAGGGTTATTTCGCAGAATGACATTTCGCCGAATCCGAAAAGTTGTCATTAGAATTGATTTAAAATAAAGACAAATGAAAGATGTTAGCGTTAACGCCCCTTTTTGTTGGCCTACAATTGTACTTCTTGATTGATTCTTGTACTCTTGAATAAAGATTGATTCATGAACCTCAGAAAGGAGTTCCCAAGAAAACTTGTTGACTATTAGCTACTAAGCATCAAGGCAATTACATAGGTGTATCTACAAGGTAAATGTATGTGGTATTTTCCGTTTGTTAAATGAAAATGAAAATATATCTAATGCGGCAACGCCACATCATTTTGGTTCATGTGCTGTCCGACCTTGCTACCGCTCGTTCGGACCTAACTAACGCCTTTGAGTAGACCGGGCAAACGAGGCGATTACAGGTCGCTTCCGACGCCGAGCCATCTTGGCTTCGGTTATGTGGCTGCGCCACATCAGTTATACAGGAGACATAACATACAGGAGACATGACCCTTTCGGCGAAACGACTTTCGGCGAAATGGGTTTCGGCAAAATGACCCGCTCCCGTTGAAATATACTGTCATGAATCTTGTTTGAGATTGAAGCCTAACTAGCCTTTCGAAGTTATTAATAACCAGGGGGATTCAGTACCTCACATCTTATTAGCAGTCGCGATGAACTCCCGCCATAACTTCAAGACTCATTGTATGTGTCGAATGCATGCAGCCTAAAGCAATTCGCAAACAACGATATTGAATTCGATCTAATTTGATAATATGAGAGTTTGCAGCGGAACGAAAGCAAACGCATCCATATTCCATCACTGAAAGTATCGTTGTCTGATACAATTTTATAAAATCTTCCGGATGAGCACCCCACCAAGATCCTGTTATTGTTCGAAGAAAATTTATTCTTTGTTGGCATTTTGTTTTTTGCAGGTTAACAGGCTTGGGTCCAGTAACTGAAACTACGCCATCATGTGCCAATTGTTTTAGTGTGCATGGTGTTACTAGACAGCTGTCAATATCGTTTACATAAAAATTATAGAGGAGCGACAAAAGGTTGTGCAATTAATTATCTATAACCGCTGGAAGTCCATGTTGGTGAAGTTTGTCTGAAAGAACATTAATGGAAACAGAATCAAATGCTCCTTTAATGTCTAAAAATACAGATGCCATTTGTTGTTTTTGTGCGAAGGCAATTAGGATGTCAGACGAAAGTAATGCAAGGCAATCATTTGTCCCTTTATTTGTACGGAAGCCCAACTTAGTATTTGACCACAAACCGCTCATCTGAACTCATGTGTCCAGACATCAAAGAATTTTTTTTGAAAAATATTCTGATACAGGACAACATTGCGATGGGTCTATATGAGTTGTGATTGGAAGCTGGTTTCCACGGTTTTTGAACGGTGATAACATTCACTTGCCTCCAGTCAAGTAGAACAATATTTTGCCTAAGAAACTTGTTGATCAATTTCAACAAACGTCTTTTTGCGAGGTCGGGCAGATTCTTCACCAAGTTGAATTTAATTCTGTCCAACCCAGGAGCGTTATTGTTACAAGACAAGAGTGCTATAGAAAATTTCATCATTGAAAAGGGGCATTGGAATGGGGTAGACTCCCGAATAATGTTCTGCGTAGGAAAAGAAGCTGGACAAACTTTTTCTAGCAAAGTCAAATATCCATCGGTTCGAGTATTCCTCACTCTCTTTTCTCACGTTACAATTCCTCATTCGTCTGGTCGTATTCCAAAGAGTGCCCATTGAGGTTTCTCTTGACCTTGTACTTGGTTTCTAAAACCTAGAATTTTTCAAGATTTTAAGGAGTCCCTCCTCCTCATTTTAAAAACGCCTTGAAAACTTTTTGTTTCGCATGTTCAACATCGGAGCACTCTTCGTCCCACCAAAGGTTTGGAGGCCTTCTGTTGGTCGATGGGCCAGGAAATCGTTCGGTTTGGGCTTGTTATCTGGCCTCCAGAATCGAACAAACGAGGAAGTCATATTCTTCCATTGAACTTCCATTGAATTGAAATAATACTTTGATATTTAATCAAGTCAATATTTTTTGTCGAATCATATGGGATATTAACTGAGCAATGCATTTGTTACTGCTAATTGAGATGATGATTGGTAAATGGAGGTCTTGGGATCCGTGTCATGCTACCCATATTTAAAACTGTCATGTTCAAATTGTCACAAATGTTTTGTATTAAAGATGATCTGTTATCATTGTAAACGGAACCCCACATAATTCTGTGCGAATTGAAATCCCCCGGAATCAATCGTGGAGCATGAAGGGCTTCAACCATTTCATTAAGCTGTCGTTTTCCAACTTGAGCTCTTGGAGGAATATAAACCGAAGCTATACAAATGTCTGTTACTTTAATGTTATTTTGATAAGCAACAACTTGCGGCAACTATACTAGAAGTCAAAGGAATGTTTAATCTATAAAAGCAATAGCATTTATTAATTCCTAAAAGCACTCCACCATACGGGGAGTCCCTATCGAGACGTATAATGTTAAAGTTATTAAAATTGAAAGCTATGGTTGATGTAGCCATATTTCGCAATAAAACTTTAAATGAATCAAGTTTTGGAATGATGCTTCGATAATTCCACTGCAGGACTGTGATTACATCATTTGCGCCGATGATAAATTATCCATTAAATGATACAAACCATGAGAGAAATGGTCATTGAGATAATAACTGCTTCAAAAAGTACTAGCTGTTGGAAGGGATACCGTTATGAGGGTCTTTAGGGGTTCAGAAATATTGAATGCTGCGAAAATCCATTCTACAATTTTCGAAAACTTCAGTAATCCTGTTGGTGAATGTTAAACGGAGCCCACTGGATTATATTTTTTTTGCTAGATCCTGGATTGGTTTGTGTATTTGACAAACCAGAAGGCACAGGCGTCCGTTCGGTTTTAAATTTTTATTTTCTAGATTAACCAGTTTATTTTGTGCAACCTAAATGCAGCTCATACTGAAAGATCATGAGAACTCTCTCCACAATAAACACATTTTTCAATTTCTTTATTGCAATCGTTATCTGAATGGGGATCACACTTTATACATTTTGGCTTATTACTACAGTAAGTAGCTGTGTGATCGAATTTTTTTACAGGTCGTACAATTCATCACATGTGGAACAAAAACCCGAACAGGAAGACGAATTTTATCGACATAAACTACATAAACATGGGACGGACACACAGACCCGGCAAATGTCACTCGAAACGAGTCCGATGGGTGATAAACCTGGGTGGGGTGGGTATGAGATTCATGCTAGGATTTGGAATCAAATTTTCGTCCATGCATTCATCCATTACATTGAATTGTGAATCAAATTTTAATTTTAAGTGAAATCACCTATATAGAACACTCAATAAAAAGGAAAAAAAATCTTCTATCTTTCAATTGTTGTCTATCTCTGTTGCACTATCTTGTTGAACGTCGTTGCCCTAGATGTACTTGTTGGACGTTGATACAACGCTGAGGTTCACTGTAGCGGTAGAATACGATGCGATGTGATGCTACTGCTACCTGACTTCAAGCATCACACGATTTCCGATTCCCGCTTTTCAATTTCGTTCGCTTTAATTTCTTATTATTTTTCATATACAGATTTTCAATACAAAGTTTTTATCTCACGATTCAGATTTACAGATTTTGTCGTGAATACGACTTACTTTACTATGGGGCGCCTTTTCAAAATTTACCCTCTGAGAGAGTGATAAGTTTTTGATCGTGAATATCTCCTGTTATATCTAACGAATCAACATAATTCTTGCTACATGCCATCGGAAATATGATCACAATTTTATGATAAAACTTTCAGTTGTGTGACATATTCTTAAATAGTTCACAATTAAACTTTTCTGAAATGTTTGGTATAAACGAGTATCAAAGAAGATAATTCATAAGGCGCGTTTGCCTTTCTCGTATTTTGAAAGCTCATAGCTCAGTGATCTGTAGAATGATTTATATAATCTAACTACCAATAGAATCGAAAATCTTCAACTTGAACGTGTATTACAACAATATTGAAGTTTTTCAATAGTACACTATTGAAAAACCTGTTTGATTTAACCCATGACAGCACCAGCCAATCAGAACGCGAGATGTCTGTATCTATACAAGAGCATCCATATAAAAGTTGAATGGTTCACTTTTCCTATCATTTGCTGAGCAACTCTTCCCGAAACAAGACACACGACAGCAACATCGAGGACCTGTCGTCTCATTGTTTCCCGATTAGAGGCGTGCAAAACAGCTCATTTTGGTGAACAGCTCCGAACCGATCAGCTCACCAAAGTGAATCGATTCGATGTATCAGCTCATCAGCTCTTTTAGTTTGAACTTAAGGTTAATTTTATGCGCCGTTTTTCTTATACACCGGTTTTCTTTCATATGAATGATCGAAATTGAATCATTGATTTGCAATGATGTAATGAATGCAATGCGAATTAGTTTATCTTTAATTGATGTCGACTAAATTGAATCTCTTAAAGAGCCGAAGATCCGATCAGCTCGTAGCGTGTTCCCTTCGTCATAATGCAGTGAACTGGGTAGCAAATAAGTGAGCTGATAAGCTGCGGTTCTTTTGAAAAGAGCTGTGAACTGTCAGCTCACTTCAATGATTCGATTCACTGGAACAGCTCAGGAGCGAATTGCCCATCTCTATTCCCGATATGAATGCACGAGACACCGTCGGCACAATGACACCGAAAAAGGCAGCCAAAAAGTCCAGCAAGGCCCATTGCCGAAACAAGACACACACGAGAACCATCTCAGATCTCAATATTTCCTACCAAAAGATTCATCAAGATGGGAGTTAAAATAATTTGCACCGTCACTAACACATTCAATTACGAACGGCAATGCGAAAGCGAAAGTGATGATTTTGAACACATCTTTATACTAGTTTACAAATTTACAAATATGCCGTGCGAAACAGAGTTGCCACAGATCAATATGTATTTTTGTCGCGAGTACTTTAGTATGCGTTCGAACACAAAAATTGTGAGAACAAATGTTTCCACTTGATTTGCGCATTCTACTTTCCAGGCGTATCAGAACTGGCTAAACTTAAAGCAATTCTAAATATTTCTTTATCACAGTGATGTGGTCATCCTGAAAAGGACGGGGTTTTCAACGGATGGCCAGCTGCAGATGGCGAGGGATGATTTTCGTTTTCGTTGTCATGGGCAGCGTTACCGGTCAATTCCAACACTTCGGCAACCAAGTACTCCATCACTACCGCCAGATAGACCGATGCACCAGCACTGACACGCTCGGCGTAGTTCCTCTTCCGAGGCAAACGATGAATTCTGCCGCCAACTGGGCACTTCAGACCAGCACGGTTTGAGCGGGACTTTACCTTGCCCTTAATTGTTCCTCCACAATATGCTGTTAACAGCTCGACGACCCATTCAGTAATACTGGCTGCCGCTCTGCTAACTCTCTCTTTTATATCGTTTCACTGTTTCCCGTTCTGCGTATAGGAAAGGAATTCTAACAAAGGGGACGTCCTACCGTGCTACCACTAGCACGTATAAAAGGAAATGTGATGTGAGAAATAGCGTCATTAAAGTTAAAGCAGCTACTCTGTACGTACGAGACACCGTCAGAACGATGGCTCCGAAAACAGGTAGAAAAGCAGATTTGTACCGTCACTAACACATTCAATTACGAACGGCAATGCGAAAGCGAAAGTGATGATGTTGAACACATCTTTATACTAGTATGGGGTCGTGTGAAAATATGCCATGCGAAACAGGGTTGCCATATATACAGGTTAATCTGTATTATTATTATTACTATCATTATTATTAGAATCACTCTTGCATACCGAAGATCGTAGATACATTTCAGACCAGGCCATTGCAATTGTCTCGTACTGAAATTTCGAGAAGAATCAGATATCTTCGAACATAGCTTCAATAAAAATAAACTACAAATTTGTCGTACCTAGCTTCCTATATTAGCAAATTAAAAAGGAATGGTTTCAAGTTTGGAATATATAGTTGTAGAATAGTAGCTGTTTAATGTAACTAATCTGTACTTTAATGTAGGTGTATCGCTTCAAATTCTATTAGGGGCTGTCCATAAAAGACGTCACGCCGCAAGGGGGAGGGAGGTGTTTCCTAAAACGTGACCTTTTGTGAGGTTTTCGGAATGTGACGTCCAATATTTTCAATGAGCGCATTTTTGAAATACCTAATTATATTACTGCTTTGCCCTATTTCCTGAAAAACTATCCACAATAAACGTTTACATTCTATAGGAAAACGTGTATTTGTAGATATAAAAGCTTTTTCTTGTAAATTCGGAAATGAGTGATGCAGGAAATCATTTCTGTTGTGATCAGCAAAAGTGCACGGAGGAGCGAGTAAATTAGCGAAATTTATAAATTTTGCCTAATATGAGTAAAAAGGAAAAAGATGCCTTCAAACAGTTTAACTTAAGATGTGGACTGACAATTTTTTCAGTAATTTGTCAAAAATCGTCAAAAAAAGCGTGACGTCTTTTATGGACAGCCCCTTAGTGAAAAAGAGGAAAGCTTGCACAATTCATACAATCAATCAACTAACTGATATTCGGAAAAGTGATGGGAGCGTGTCAGTTTTTTCGTATTCACGACATCCAGTTATGTCTCTGACATTACTCACCCGCCTTTTTCTTCTGAACCAACCATGCACGCTATACGAAATTGAATAAAGGCGTTGTTTGCTCCGTTCGAAAGGGCGGTTGTTTTTTTCTTCCGTACCAGTACGTAGCGGTTTGACATTTTGTATGACGGTTTGAATGTTTTGACACTTATCGCCATATAACTTCTGAACCGGATCTGGATGAAATTGCATAGTATTTTTTAAGACAACGAACGCTTTAATTTGAATCATAAACTGAAGAAATCTGAACGAATTCAAGTTGTTTTGAAAATTATTAATATAAGTTAAAAAGGATAAGGAAAATCCTGGCAAACGTATACTTCAAATTCGAAGTTAATCAAACGGTTTATTTCGGATAAAAAAAATAAAATTTCACCTATTTTTTTAAGTCCACATATGTATTAGTGAATAAGTTGGATATATGTTAAAATCCTTATTAAGTTTCGCCCAGAATTCGTCCTATTCTATTAATAATTTCAGATGTCACTATCCACAATTGTCGTCAAAGTGTTTGATGTTCCATAGTGAGAACGTTTTCTTGGATTGAAAATAAGATTATTTCGATACAGCACTACCAGAACGCCAACCAGTAAGGCCAGCAAAATCAACAGGATTATGACAGAAATTGCATTCGATTCGGACGGCTGCGGTGCTTGCTGGGTTAAATAATGACTCATGAAACCAGGATTGGATGTAATCTGTTTGCTCAAAGCTTGCACCTTTCCAGCAATTTCATCAATCGATTCCTTTAGTTTGTCGTATTTGAACGACTGTTGATAGATTTTAAATTCCAGATTATCATCCGATTGTTTCACTTTGGCTAGTGTCAGATCGTTCAACTCCTGAATTGTCCTTTTCAAGTCAGTAGAAGCAAAGGTTTCGTTTGATGCATTGAAAAACTGTGCTATTTTCATGTCAACAATTATTTTTTTCACTTCCAGTATATTGTTTTCAAGTGAGATTAGTTTTTTTGTAATATCAAAAATTTCGCTCTCAAGTTGATCGGTTTTGTTGGAGAGGGAAGTTTTGTGTTCATTGAACCTACCAATGTCATCTATAGCGGTTTGCATGATTTGTTTTATTTCGCTTGTATCCATGAACGGGACGGAATCATTCAAATATTTATCCAAGTGTTTGGCAGTGACGTTCCAATTGGAAACAGGATTTTTATCATTAGAACAGTAAATACCTTTGATGTTGCTTTTATCGGCGATCAATGCTGTAGTCTTGAAGCCTCCAACCACTATCCCAACTCTATTTAGGAATCGAATCATTTTAATGAGGTAAGTGCAATTCCAGTTGTCATCGGCGATGCTGATTTTGCGAAGTGATGGAAATGTTTTACGCAGTTCTTCATAATCGATGTCCCTTCGATATAAATTTCTTCCAGGAGTTGGGATGATATCAAAATGTCGAAATCAATACGTTTCAGACGGTTGTACGAGATGTCGAGGCGTTTGAGTGAAGTTTGTTGCGAAAATGTTCCGTGCTGTAAATTGGATATTTGAGTGTCTTCCAGATTCAAATCCAATAGTTTTGTAAGTTTCGCAAAAGTAGTCAAATTGAGCGGGCCAACTTTATTGTGAGAAAGATCCAGTACCTACAATGAGCTAATTTGACCGATCAGATCGAGCGAGGAGATGTTATTCCAAGACAGATCCAGTATTTTCAATTCAAAATCGGTAAAATCATCTACCACAAGCTCGGATATGCTGTTGTTGGCGAGATACAATTCCTGCATCTCTTTTGTTACATTTATTCGTTTCAACTGATTGTTCATAGCATACACTCTCTTCGATTTTACTTTGTTAAAATCAAAAGCTGTTAATTTGTTGTTTCCTAGCCACAGGTAGTTCAGTTTGTTTTCAGTTAAATTCAATTCCAGCAGAGTTAGTTGATTACTTTGCAAATCTAAGCTGGATACCTTCTTGTTTGCTTCAAATAAATTTGCATCGAGTTCTTCCAAATAATTTCCTGCTAAACTAAAAATCTCAAGATTTGCCAAAGTTGATACAATACTAGTGAAATGCTTTAACCGATTTCCATTCAACAGAAGCGTATGAAGCAATTCCAAACCATCGAACGCATTTTTGTTAATGCTTGAAATGTTGTTATTGCTTAAGTCAATCGTGACTAACTTCGTGGCACCATTGAAGACATAATCTGTTAGCGTTTGTAGATTATTGGAGGAAATATTTAAACTTTCCAGTTCGTTGGCATATTGGAATGTATAATCAGTGATCCTTTGAAGACCACTGTTCGATACATCGCAACTTTTTATGTAACGATACCTTTCAAATATCTTTCGTGGAATTGCGTAAATTCGGGAATTGATAAATTTTACCTTCCAGCAGCGTCTTTCGCCATCATGGCAGATATCTACATCAGTACCCAAATCATCAATGTGCACATCGTCGAATATGCATTCGTTTCTGCTGTGGTCTATAGTAGGACATATAAATAAACCAAATACTACTTTTGTGCTGACGACGGCTAATGTGATAACACTAGAATATAAAATGATACTTTTTTAATAAAAAAATAACTTTAAATTCCTGATAGTGTTGGTACCTTAGGAAAATTACGGACTTCATCTCAAATTGTGTGACGCTGCTCCCTGCTAACTATTATGTTAGTTCACTCTTGTACTGTAAAAAGGAAACTAAACGGGCCTCGGAGTAGTTGCTTCTGGTCAAAGTTTGAGATTTGTAAAGGGCCTAGTGATCGTTCGTACAAACAAGGTTTAAGACAATTTAAAGAAATGGGTACCGAAAATGTCACAGTTTTTACACTATTGGTAACTTGGCAAAACTGAGTGTTTTATGTGATAAAATAGATCAGTTGCATACCTAAAGCCTCTTTGGTTCGCCGTAAAAAATTTCTAAACTGGCTTCAAAATAACTCCAATCTGTATAGTCATTGTCAGTAGACAGCCAAACAAACCGATTTCGGCATTCCTGGTTGCTTGTTTTCGATTAACGACCGAAGATAGTAGTCATATATTCTAAAATGTATCTCACTCACTTTGGCAGAACCAATATTTCAATTTTAGGTTTAAATGAATGGTCCTATTAAAAATTACTGATTTTTTCTGGTTGCAACAAAAATTTACACCGTCATTTTAAGTACGATACTAAAATCTTTTAAAATCTTTGGAATATGAAAAAAAAACAAATAGAGTTTTTACGTCATATTAGTTGATGGCCACACGAACCGACGTCGATTATACCGGTGCCCGGATTCTGGTCCCGAAAGTACCTGCAATAGTCGAATTTACTTCGATTGCTCATGGATGGCCTAACCTATCTGAAAACTGTTTCATTCTGTAGTTCATACTATTCGATACACAAACAAACTTTTCGGTTTCTTTCAAGAGTCTAGAAAAATTATTCTGAAAAGAATCCTACAGTATTAAAGATGAGAAAATGATTGATATGAGAAATATATAATTACATCTCTAGGTGGATTAAAAAAAGAAGTGGCCATGAGTCTGTGAATGATGATGAGGGAAGCGGTATGCCATCGACATCGAAAACCGACGAAAGCATAAACAAAATCAAAGATTGGATTTTGTTTTTTAAGAAGTAGAAAGTGTGGAACGAATTAGTGAAGTTGTATTCAAATCACGAAGGTCACGGACTAAAAAAACGTGCTTTTGGGAAAAACGCGTTTAAAGTTTATTGTCGATAAAATCAAAGGAATCGATTTTTGTCTGTCTCATATAGAAAGGCTAGGCAATCGCTGTGAAAACCGACTTAACAACCGAGTTTTATATACCATTTAACTCAGTTCGTCGAGATCACATCACATGTGATAAATAATGTCACTAAATTTTCTCAGAGATAGCTGAACCGATTTTCATAAACACAGATTCAAATTGAAGTTTTTATAGTCCAATACACAACTATTGAATTTTATGCCGATCCGACGGCCAGTTCCAGAATTACAGGGTAATATGAACCAAAAAAAAGAAAAAATAGTCACACACATTTCTCAGAGATTTTTTTTCCATCAATACGTTTATTTCTTAAGGCAGTTTACATAAGTTTTTCTTCGCCGTAGTATCACTTTTACATAAAATTCTTATCCTAGTATAATTCTGAAATAGTCACAACGATTTAAATTTATTAAAACATATTCCTCTTATTACTGAAGTATCATCATAGGTAATTCGCCATTAAATATGAAATCTACTCAGAAATATTATTTGAACCAAACGATTAACTTCTATAAATTATAAAATAAGCTGTTATTTTAGACACTTTGTTGATAATTTCATAAAGTATTTTGAGTTGGTTTGTATCATTACATAATATCTATTCTAATTTAGCTATTGGTTGAACTCATGGCCGCAGCTGGAATCTTAACTAAGTCTTAAAAGGGTCCTTTATTAAATTGACACTCCAATTTTCTTTATGAAATGATAAAGAATTTTCATGTATGGAAGGTCACGACAAGCAAGAATGTCTCGAACTGGGACATTGGATAGTCTACCTTGAATACGCAAAGAATTTATTAGTTGAGATCTGATATCACGATACTCCACGCATGTCAAAACGACATGATCAATATCCCGATAACCTTCGCCACAAGCACAATGATTAGTCTCGGAGAGCCTAATTCGAAAGAGATGTGCGTCTAACGCGTAGTGATTGGACATGAGTCTGGACATCATACAAATGAAATCCCTACTCACATCCAGTCCCCTGAACCATGCCTTTGTCTATATTTTCGGAATAATTGAATGCATCCACCGTCCCAGATCATCTCTATCCCAAGAAGCTTGCCAGCTGGCAAGTGTTCTTTGGTGAGTCGCGCTATAGAATTCGGTCGCTCATAAATTTCACCTTCAATAGCACCACGTTTGGCAAAACTATCGGCTCTTTCATTGCCTGGAATGGAGCAATGACCCAAACTATTGTGATTTGATAATTATTATTCAATGTGTCGTTCAGGCACTGTTTTGTTTTGCCCAAGAAAAACGGTTCATTTTTGCAGCAGCGTTTGAGCGAATGGCTTCAATTGCGCTCAGACTATATGTGAAGAGAAAATAATGGTTTGGAGATATTGTGACGATTGCACTCAAATTGCTGCTAACTCTGCCATATAAACAGATGCAGGTTCTTGAAGCCTAAATGAAGCCGAAACATTATTGTTGAACATACCAAACCCTGTCGCTTTTTCAATTCGTGATCCGTCCGTGTAAAATATTTTCTCAGAGTCAATATGCCTGAACTTACTTCAAAATATTTTTGGGATTTCCATAGAGCGTAGGTGTTCCGGGATTCCACCCACTTTGTGTTGCATGGATATGTCGAAAAATAAAGTTGAGTCAGGGACATTTAGGAGGCTGAAACGGATAGGAATATATTTTGAAGGGTTTATTTCCTGGGACATATGGTTAAAATATACTGTCATGAATCTTGTTTGAGATTGAAGCCCGACCAGCCTTTCGAAGTTATTAATAACCAGGGGATTCAGTACCTCACATCTTATTAGCAGTCGTGATGAAAGCTCCCAAAAGCGATCTTTCAATGGAAGAACTTCCGCCAGAACTTCAAGACTCATTGTATGTGTCGAATGCATGCAGCCTAAAGCAATTCGCAACCAACGATATTGAATTCGCTCTAATTTAATAATATGAGAGTTTGTAGCGAAACGAATCAGTCCCAATGAACAGAAAATATAACAGTTCGGCTGAAAAGTTCGTATCGTTTAACAGAAACACACATTTCTTTGCCAAAATTCGTTTTTATTATTCAACATAATTGCCATCAGAGGCGATACAGCGATTATAGCGATCTTCCAACTTTTCGATACCATTTTTTGTAGTACGATTTGTCCTTCGCCTCAAAATAGGCCTCAGTTTCAGCGATTACCTCTTCATTGCTTCTAAATTTTTTACCAGCGGGCATTCTCTTGAGGTCTGAGAACAGGAAAAAGTCACTGGGGGCCAAATCTGAAGAATACGGTGGATGAGGGAGCAATTCGAAGCCCAATTCGTTCAATTTCAGCATGGTTTTCATCGACTTGTGACACGGTGCACTGTCTTGATGAAACAAAACTTTTTTCTTCTTCAAATGAGGCCGTTTTTTGGAAATTTCGTCCTTCAAACGCTCTAATAACGCTATATAATAGTCACTGTTGATGGTTTTTCCCTTTTCAAGGTAGTCGATGAAAATTATACCATGCGAATCCCAAAATACAGACGCCATAACCTTACCGGCCGATTGTTGAGTCTTTCCACGCTTTGGGTTCGGTTCATCGCGTGCAGTCCACTCAGCTGACTGTCGATTGGACTCCGGAGTGAAGTGATGGAGCCATGTTTCGTCCATTGTTACATATCGACGAAAAAAATCGGTTTTATTTCGATACAACAGCTCCAAACACTGCTCAGAATCATCAATTCGTTGTTGTTTTTGATCGATTGTGAGCTCACGCGGCACCCATTTTGCACAAAGCTTTCTCATATTAAAATATTCGTGTATAATATGTCCAACACGTTCCTTTGATATCTTTAGGGTGTCAGCTATCTCGATCAACTTCACTTTACGGTCATTGAAAATCATTTTGTGGATTTTTTTTCACGTTTTCATCGGTAACAGCCTCTTTTGGACGTCCACTGCGTTCATCGTCTTCGGTGCTCATATGACCAGTACGAAATTTTGCAAACCATTTACGAATTGTTGCTTTGCCCGGTGCAGAGTCTGGATAACACTCACCAAGCCATTTTTTGGTATCGGCGGCACTTTTTTTCATCAAAAAGTATTGTTTCAGCAACACACGAAATTCTTTTATTTCCATTTTTTTCACAATAACAAAAGTAGCTTCACTCAAAATGCAATATCTCACAAACTAATAATCAGACAGCTGTCAAATTTATACACGTATCTTTTGAAGGTCGGTACTAACTGAAAATGGTATGGATTTAATTCTAGTGGCGCCCTCTCATAGAAACGATACGATCTTTTCAGCCGATCTGTTAAGTTTGTGTCAAGTTACAATTTGTTGATTTTTTTCCCATTCAACATTTACGACCAAAAATTGGCATCCGATAATCATAGTTAAAATAAAGAATTCAATCTTCTTTGAACTCACTATATCTGCTCAAAATCTTAGTGCTATTTGATATTTATGGTGAAGTTGATCATTGTACTTATTGAAAACGTGCGCGCCTTCGATATTTTGGGTTTAGAACATCGACATACAAAATAATATTTTTATTTTTATTCCCGTCATATGAAATTTACAGCTAGAAAATCGAAATGTGTTCATTTAGAACTTTTTGTGATTAATATCAGTTTTTCATATACCAAAGTTAAAACAGTTGACCAAACGCAATAATTAAAAATTGCACTTTTTTTTAAATTTCATGGATATTTCATTCACTGGTCATAATGGTAGCCATTGGAATAAGTTTTTCCATGCATGCACTGCCGTGACAAAGTGTAGAAATATTCTCTTTGGTAGTGAGAATGTACTTCCCAAAAAGAAACAAGTTTGCTTCGCATATGTACCGGCAAAAACTTTGCATATAAGCGCAGATTTAACTATAGCCAATTTTTTAAACTGAAGAAATTTTCTAATTATTATACTTATTGATTTAATATTATTGCCCGGAATAATGTACGGAAGCTTTCAACCGACACTGTAATTGTATTTCTTTGTTAAATCACAACAAATACGGTAACCGATATGAAATCATTACTTAACTTTGTCTTAACAGTGTGTCACTTTTTCATTGTCACAATCAATGCGAGCACGTCGTAACAGTTAGATTACCGAAAAGTTACGTTGGTGCTAATTGTAACTTAGTATGATGAGATGTCAATTCGTAACATTATTTTGACTCCATTGTCACCATCATAATTCGACTTGTTTCGTCGTGTTTGTTATGCGACAATTATGCAGCATCTTCTTTATTTTTATTTTTCACTTTTTTATTTATGACTTCTGGTCAGTCAGTAATTTTTACTTTTTTCGGTATTTTAACGATATCAAACTAACTAGAGTTTATAAGAGGAGAAAGAATATGAAATCATAGAGCCATAGTACTCAAGGAAGAGCAAGGATGTGAAGAATAAAGTGCGGAAAAGTGAGACGTGACAAGGGTCATTTATTTTTATTTTTTATGAACAAGTTACATGTGCTACTTGGGATATTCAATCACTGAAAGTATCGTTGTCTGATACAATTTTATTAGATCTTGCGGATGAGCACCCCACCAAGATCCTGTTATTGTTCGAAAAAAAATTTACTCTTCGGTGACATTTTATTAACGGATACCTAATGTGTCCTCCCCACGTGCATTTGGAATCAAACCACACCCCTAGGTATTTGAAAGTCAAAACCTGCGCGATCATTCTTCCCATCATATGGAGCTGGAGTTGCGTTTCTCCGCAGAGAATTCGATACCAAGATGAACAGCCCAAACGGACAAGTTATCTAAGGTATCTTGCAATGGTTTTTGCAAATCAATAGCTTTGGGTCCAGTAACTGAAACCATGCCATCATCTGCCAATTGTCTTAGTGTGCAGGGGGTTATTAGACAGCTGTCAATGTCATTCACGTAAAAATGATAGAGGAGCGGACTGAAACATGAGCCTTGTGGGAAACCCATGTAGCTAATTCTGAATGATGCTAAGTCGCCAAATGAAAAGTGCATGTGCTTTTCTGACAAAAGGTTGTGTAAATAATTATTTATAAGCGCTGGAAGTCCATGTTGGTGGAGCTTGTCCAAAAGTACAGATGCCATTTGTTGTTTTTGAGCGAGGGCAATTTGGATGTCAGACGAAAGCAATGCAAGGCAATCATTCGTCCCTTTATTTCTACGGAAACCAAACTGAGTATCTGACAACAAACCGAATAATTTTTTCGAACAATTTTCTGATGCAGGGCAACATTGCAATTAGTCTATATGAGTTGTAATTGGAAGCTGATTTCCCCGGCTTTTGAATGGCGATAACTTTCATTTGCCTCCAGTCAGGTGGAACAATGTTTTGCTCAAGAAACTTGTTCAACAATTCCAACAAACGTCTTTTTGCGAGGTCGGGCAGATTCTTCACCAAGTTGAATCTAATTCTGTCCAACCCAGGAGCGTTGTTGTTACAAGACAAAAGTGCTATAGAAAATTCCATCATTGAAAAAGGGCTATTAATAAAACCATTATTTGAAGGAGATTCCCGATTAATGCTCTGCGTAGGAACAGAATCTGGGCAAACTTTTCTAGGAAAGTCAAATATCCATCGGTTCAAGTATTCTTCACTCTCATTGCCCACGTTACGATTCCTCATTCGTCTGGCCATGTTCCAAAGAGTGCTCATTGAGGTTTCTCTTGACAAACCTTCGGCAAAATGTCTCCAATAGCTACATTTTTTGGCTCGAAGTATGCTCTTGTACCTGGTTTCTAAAACCATAAATTTTTCAAAATTTTGAGGAGTTCCTCCTCCCCGTTTTATAAACGTCTTGCAAGCATTTTGTTTTGCGAGTTCAGCCTCTGAGCACTCTTTGTCCCATTAGGGGTTGGGAGGCCTTCTGTTAGTCGTTGGCCCAGGAAAGCGTTTACCATCAAATAGCATTGGCTAAACTTGACAGACATGGCTTTGGTGCTTCTTTACTGGATTGGATGCATTCATATCTTACTGGCCGTGAGATGTCGGTAATAATAGGAATCTGTACAACATCACCGTTTGCTTTGAGTTCAGGAGTGCCTCAAGGAAGTCGTTTAGGACCATATATATTTTTACTCTACCCTAATGATCTGCACTTCTTACTGAAATGTTTCAAACTATCATTTGCGGAAGACTTCAAACTCTACCATCTGATCAAAGAACAAGAAGCTGCACACTTTTTGCAAGCTCAATTGAATACACTCGTGGAATGGTGTCACTCCAACAAGATGGTATTATACGTCTCTGAACATAAAAACCTGTTTTAATCCACCTAGTGGTGTGATGATGTCTTTCTCATGTACATATAATATTGTGGCATTCTATTCAAAAATTTTCTCTTCGATTTTTAAAGGAAACCAAGTGATTGTTTATGCATAACATACAGAATAAAACAGTGCTTTGATTGCGTAAGCCATCCTTAAGAAAACGAAATGGGTTCACTATTATATGCACTTCCGGCACCGGAACCCAAGAACCGGTATAATCGAAGTTGGTTCGTACGGCCACCAACTAACATGACACACAAACTCTTCTAATACGCACCCTATAACTACGGATTCGGTAGTCGGATCCGGATGAAATTCAGGAATTCCGTATGGGACCGGAAGACCTTTCATTTGAATATTAGTTTGTGGAAATTGGTCAAACCATCGCTGACAAAAGTGAGTGAGATCCATTTTGGTATATATGACCACTATTTCTGGTACTTTCGGAACCGGATACCGGGAACCAGGATAACCAAAATCGATTTGTTTAGTTGCCTACTGATAATGACTATCGATTTGTGTAGTTTTGAGACCAGTTTAGAAAAATTTTCACGTTTTTTGTTTCGCCGGTTTAAGTGACGGTGTACAATATTGAACACACTTTACCCTATAATTCCGGAACCGGAAGTCGGATCCGGATGAAATTCAGGAATTCCGTATGGGACCGAAAGACCTTTCATTTGAATATAAGTTTGTGGAAATCGGTCAAACTATCGCTGAGAAAAGTGAGTGGAATCCATTTTGGTACATATGACCACTATTTCTGGTACTTCCGGAACCGGATACCGGGAACCAGGTTAGCCGGAATCGGTTTGTTTAGTTGCCTACTGATAATGACTATCGATTTGTGTAGTTTTGAGACCAGTTTGAAAAAATTTTCACGTTTTTTGCTTCGCCGGTTTAAGTGAAGGTGTACAATATTGAACACACTTTACCCTATAATTCCGGAACCGGAAGTCAGATCCGGATGAAATTCAGGAATTCCGTATGGGACCGAAAGACCTTTCATTTGAATATAAGTTTATGGAAATCGGTCAAACTATCGCTGAGAAAAGTGAGTGAGATCCATTTTGGTACATATGACCACTATTTTTGGTACTCCCGAACCGGATACCGGGAACCAGGTTAGCCGGAATCGGTTTGTTTAGTTGCCTACTGATAATGACTATCGATTTGTGTAGTTTTGAGACCAGTTTAGAAAAATTTTCACGTTTTTTGCTTCGCCGGTTTAAGTGACGGTGTACAATATTGAACACACTTTACCCTATAATTCCGGAACCGGAAGTCGGATCCGGATGAAATTCAGGAATTCCGTATGGGACCACGAGACCTTTCATTTGAATCTATGTTTGTGGAAATCGGTCAAACCATCGCTGAGAAAAGTGAGTGAGATCCATTTTGGTACATATGACCACTATTTCTGGTACTTCCGGAATCGGATACCGGGAACCAGGTTAGCCGGAATCGGTTTGTTTAGTTGCCTACTGATAATGACTATCGATTTGTGTAGTTTTGAGACCAGTTTAGAAAAATTTTCACGTGTTTTGCTTCGCCGGTTTAAGTGACGGTGTACAATACTGAACACACTTTACCCTATAATTCCGGAACCGGAAGTCGGATCCGGATGAAATTCAGGAATTCCGTCAATTTATGGAAATCGGTCAAACTATCGCTGAGAAAAGTGAGTGAGATCCATTTTGGTACATATGACCACTATTTTTGGTACTCCCGAACCGGATACCGGGAACCAGGTTAGCCGGAATCGGTTTGTTTAGTTGCCTACTGATAATGACTATCGATTTGTGTAGTTTTGAGACCAGTTTAGAAAAATTTTCACGTTTTTTGCTTCGCCGGTTTAAGTGACGGTGTACAATATTGAACACACTTTACCCTATAATTCCGGAACCGGAAGTCGGATCCGGATGAAATTCAGGAATTCCGTATGGGACCACGAGACCTTTCATTTGAATCTATGTTTGTGGAAATCGGTCAAACCATCGCTGAGAAAAGTGAGTGAGATCCATTTTGGTACATATGACCACTATTTCTGGTACTTCCGGAATCGGATACCGGGAACCAGGTTAGCCGGAATCGGTTTGTTTAGTTGCCTACTGATAATGACTATCGATTTGTGTAGTTTTGAGACCAGTTTAGAAAAATTTTCACGTGTTTTGCTTCGCCGGTTTAAGTGACGGTGTACAATACTGAACACACTTTACCCTATAATTCCGGAACCGGAAGTCGGATCCGGATGAAATTCAGGAATTCCGTATGGGACCACGAGACCTTTCATTTGAATCCTAGTTTGTCAAAATCGGTTCAGCCATCTCCGAGAAAACCTAGTGAGATTATTTGACACATACACACACACACACACACACACATACATACACACACACACACACACACACACACACACACACAGACATTGCTCAGCTCGATGAACTGAGTCGAATGGTATATGACACGTGGCCCTCCGGGCCAATTTTCACTAGTCGGTTTTTCAAGTGATTGCACAACCTTTCTATATGAGAAAGGCAAAAACATCACAAATACATGCGTACAACATGAATGTATGGGGATAGCTTTTTTTCGATACACTCCTTATTCGTAGAAACGTCTACAAGGCTGAATTCGCCGAAACTAACCCGTTCGTCCTCCCGCTCATTTTATCTGTCTTTCATCATATTTTTGATCACTAATTAGATCTACATGCCGGTTCTAACCCCGTCGTTTGTCCACGCTCACTCACTGCTCCCTCAACTAACCTTTTTCTTCCATCTTCATATCCACTTTTCTCTTCTATCTCGCCTTTCAAGGAAGCTGCTCTGTAATGCTGTAATATTGTGTCATCAATTAGTTATAGGGTTAGTGGTTTAGCTTTAACTGTTAGTTTTAATTGTTAGTTTTAAACGTAAAAGTATCTGTTGGATCATTGTAATCTGTTGATAAAAAAGATGATGAGGTTTTATGCCTGCAATTTATTATAAATAAATAAATAAATAAATATCTTCTTCGACGCACCAGCTGAATCTGGACGAGATTTCCCAAGAGACGATAGACGATTATTCTGGTATGGCTGCCTTCGATGAGAAAAACTAATCCAGAGCCTCCACAGAATTTTTCGATCGTTCCACCTTTTGGATTTGTTGTTTTGGATCCCAATTCCGTGTTGGCCAGTAGTACTATCGGTTCAGGAAGCTGAATATAAATACTAACGGCGGTTGTTTTGATTCCGGTGTCAATTTGGACAGTGACAGCTTGAATATCGGTGCGAATTTGAAGATACTTATGGGAAATACCTTTTCGAATTCCAAGGGCAACTCCGTGACTATTAATATTCGTGATTCATTGTACGGTGCATACGTTATAATCTGTTTTGGTTGGGGTACGATTTGATGAAGTCATTGTTTCTTGTAAAGCTAATATAATGTGAGAATATTGTTTTATTAGTAAATGAAGTTCTGGAAGTTTACGTCGTAGTCCTGCGATGTTCCATTGAATTGCAAATGTGATGTCAACAATTTCATTGCTTCGTGGTTCGTTCGGAATTAGCAGTGTCATACGGATCGTCTGATTGTGGATGTGTATCATGTTGAAATTTGTTCATTTTATAGCTCTCGATGTTTTTTTTGTGTTTGTTAAGCTGTTCCATTTTGTTCTTTTTAGTTTCTTCTTTCATCATTTGATTTTGACATTTCGACTGCTTTTTTTAAATCCACGGTGATTATTTTAGCTGGTTACGTAAAGCAGCTATTTCCTCCTTAAGGTACGCAAATTCTTTATCTTTAGCTTTATCTCTTATTTTTGCCTTTCTCTTGAAACTGGTATTAGATTTGCTGGAAAACCGACTTTAGAACGGAGCCTCGGAGTGTTAGTTGTTTGAAAGCAACTATTTGGCCATTGACCAAGTTCGAAAATCAATCGGCTCATGTTACCGGAGATATGATGGTATAAGTGACGTTACCATAACGTAACGTAACATAACGTAACGTAACACATTTGTATCGTGTTTTAGATTAGCAATACTTTTACAATACAAAAAGGCAACGCAATTGCAAGCGCTAGTTTGGTAAAATGATACCGAATATGTGAGATAAACGCTGAAGCATGCTTTTTTGAACTACTCGAATCAATCTGAATACATTGGTATCAAAAATTAGCTCAAATTAAGGTCAGAAATTATCTTAATAAAAGACAGAAAATATTTTAATGAGAATGTCACGATTAAAGAGAAAGCATTATCACATTACTACGAGGATTGGGAATACGTTTTAATCGTTTGATTGCTACGAAGCCATAACTGAAATGACTTTTATTTCCAATATCAATCGAAAGCTTAGATTTTATACGTAGGACTACGTCTTTCTTTACAAAGCTCACTTGAGTGCCTTTCAAAATTTCACAACACGAAAGTGTAACGAAATTACGTCAGATTTTTTTCCTTATAACTATTTCCCTGTTTGAGTATTTTCTCCAGTTCTTTCATGAAACGTAAGATATTACGAAAACATTGTTTAAAACACGAAATATTAAAGTTAACCGAATCTATAAATAGACCATGTTGAACGTTTGCTAGCTTCAGTCTACGATAATCTTTGAGCGGAGATACATCGGGTGCGCAGGCTGCCATCCACACCAAGACAGTGTAACTAAACCCGGAATTATTCAACTAGTGCTTCAGTCAATGGTGAAGAGGAGATGCTGTTCGTCATACTCAAATGCGAAAAAAAAAACTAGTTTCATTCAAGTTTAAATTTAATTCAAAATAAACTTTAACAACTAGTGTGACATTTCTACTGTTGGACATTGGCAGAGTGAGTTTCGCTTCAAACAAAAGTAATTGCATCGTCCATCTTCTGGTCGTTTGCATTAGAAGAAAAGAAAACGTAAAGAGTGTGGCTCTAAATGTTATGTAAAGAACTATTAATATTACTTTCCTTGCAAATCGAAGGTAAAAATCATCAGTTTAGTGCAAATCTAGAATAATTTGATAGTTTTAAACACTTCTCTGTGCGAAATTCGCACCAAACGAATGCAAATAAAGCCAGGATACGGCATAACAATATCGTAGAAATGTGTGCGAGTAACAGAAAAAATACCTTCAATCGATCCGAAAAATTAAAAATGATAATTCGAAAACAAGTAATTAACTTTAAAATTCTACACGTTGTTATTTTTGTAACCATTAGATCCGCTCTTTTGAACTTTCGATCTATTATATTCACTGTTCGCTACGTTCGCAGTGCGGCTTTTGCTTAAAAAATGTGCGAAAAATTCATCAAAATATGAACACAACGGAGAGAATACATCTTTTTTAGATTTTATAGTACAGGCTGTTCAAAAAGGCTCTTTTTTGAAAACGCGATATTTCAAAAAATCATATCTCGAAAATTCCACGTACCATATTGAAATTAAAAAATACGTATCGAATATTTTCGAGTTCTTTACCGAAAAAAAAATAGATGAAAATTTTGGGTGGCTGATTTTGCGTTCTAAGGTTTATGATAGTGTTATAATCCGCAATTACGGTCTAATCATTTAGTTCCTAACCATCAATATTATAAGGAGTGTATCGATAAGTAGTTAGCAACATTCAAACAGTTATTACTCTGAAATGGCTCAATTTTTTGCAGCGTGTTTTGCGGTGACATGTTTGTTTACATGTCAATAACAGCTGCGCAATCGATTGGTTTCGGTACGGTTTATCGTTTTAATGATGAGCCGAATTGATGCGGAAATGCAAAAGAAAATTCTTCACAGAAAGTGGTGTCACGTACAACGAAATTGCAAAACGGGTGAAAGTGCACCACACCAGTGTCAAAAATATTATCGAGAAGTTCGGTAAGACCCTTTCCATGAAGGATTTGTCCCGATCCGATAGGAAAACGGGTCCCAGCCAGCCCGGCCGGGATTTAAAAGTGGTTGAGTACATCAGGAAAACCCATCGGCGTCGACGCGGGATTTGGCCAAGCATCGGGTTGATTCAACGGATCAAAGTTCGGAACTCCCTGGAAACGTACAAGAAACAGAAGGGGCCGAAAAAGTCCCTGGTACAGCATGTTCAGGCCAAAACACGGTGGCGATGGAAAAGTTGGGCAGAAGGTGTTGGTCTGGCAAGCAATTTGTACCTGTGGTTTGCGGTCGTCGATTTTCTTCACGAAGGGCACAATTAACGCCAAGGTGTACGAGGAAGAATGTTTGAAGAAGAGAATGCTGCCACTGTACATAAAGTATAAGGCTCCTCCTCTCTTCGGCCGGATTTGGCTTCAGCCCACTACGCCAACTCCGTTAAACAGTGGTTGTCAAAAAAAATGTACAATGCGTGGAAAAGAACATCAACCCACCGAACTGCCCGGATCTTCGGCCAATTGAAAGGTATTGGGCAATTGTCAAGCGGCACTTTCGAAAGGAAGGTACAGTGTCCCAAAACATGCAGGAGTTAAAAAAAACTGGACAGCTGCCACCAGAAAAGTCACAAAAGTAACTGTGCAAAATTTAATGAAGAATGTCAAGTCCAGCGTTTCACAGAAACTAGGATTTTCTCCAATATAATCAGTGAAATGCATAAAAATGTATTTTTTCTACAATATATCGAAAACTGATGTCAAAGTATGTTTTTTTTGCTTCTTTATTCAATAATCAATGTTGCTTATTACTTTTCGATACACTCCTTATTCAATATTCAATATTCAATCAGAATAAGTGTCGTCACTAATACTTACAACATCCAGCTTCATGGGTGCCACGAATCAGTGCGGAACGTTAGCGCTGTAGGGAAGAGCACACAAGCATGTGGCTGATTTACTTTGTGCGCCGTTCGCCAAACGAGAGGCAACCGATTTGTTCGAAATTTTGCACGTGGAAATAATTGTCAACTGTGTTTGAAAGTTAAAGAAATGGTAGCCTTCGGTTCTTTTCAGAATCCAAAGCATTTTACAAAGATCTAACGCACAATTTT
Source organism: Malaya genurostris (assembly GCF_030247185.1). Taxonomy (NCBI): domain Eukaryota; kingdom Metazoa; phylum Arthropoda; class Insecta; order Diptera; family Culicidae; genus Malaya; species Malaya genurostris. The sequence continues at coordinate 117,108,071 of NC_080571.1, read as the reverse complement.
AATTGAAATTGATAATTTATTAGTAGAACAATGTACCTAAATAAATGTGCATTTTTAAAGTGATCTCCCCCTTGTCGACAGCAGTCCTACGTCAATCTTGCGGTGATGTCTCTAACATTACCAACAACAAGTTTCTTTTTAATTTGAAGACGACTATTCATCGAAACTGAAATATTATGAACCTTTCAAATTAGATTGAATGAAATCATGTTACTCTTCAACATTTTCTTGCGCTCCGTCGTATTATGTTACGCTTTAAAGCGATAAAAAAAGTATGATTTTAACATAAAAATACGTTGTTTGAGATAATAAATCGTTTTAGGTTAATTTGTTTTAATTTAATTTTATTCAAAGTTCGTTCATTTTAAACTAATATTTCCAATTGAATTTACTGTGAAATCGTTTGTTAAAAAATGACAGGAACGCAAACGTAAAATATTTGTTATTTTTATCAAAATAATGATTGAAACAATCTAATCCACTGAGCGGAATTAGTTATCATGTTTTGTAGTTTTCACTTTTCTCTGAGATGTTTGAACCGATTGAATGGTTGGTTGGTTGAATGGTTGTACTTAGATTCAAATAAAAGGTCTTGCAGCACCATACAAAGTTCCTGAATTTTGTCCCTATCCGACTTCCGGTTCAGGAATTAAAGAAGTATCGGTGGTTCTCAAAATCATCCACGAACTCAATATTAAAATGCTGAATAACCTCGACAGCCTTGCTACTCTCGGATTAGTTGATAAACATTTTCACCTGGAATTATTACCAAACCCCACATATGACACCAAAAAATACACAACACTATTTTGAATCTGCTCATAGATAAAGTTGAATTTAATAAAATAAAATTATCAACAACAAAAAATAATAATGTAATTCAATAACTTGCTCAACCGATAGGCCCTTTGCATATTGATCAAATATGTGACAGTGTGGCGCAATAAATAAAATTATTGTAAAAGCGACAGTTTTTCTTATTGTTTTTGTAATAATGTGTTATTAAATTTCATACCATTTACTACGTTTAGTGGAATATTCGATTATCACAACAAAAAACTGAAACATAAGTGCTATTGGTTAAATGATATTTGTAATTTATTGTTAATTTTGTCGCGTAATATATTCATATATTGACATATCTATAGAGTTCTATATTATCTATAATATAATATCTTGAAGCTTTCAGTAAATTTAGATCAAATCTCTTAGTTTCTTTTATCACGTCATGTACACATACTGAAAAATATTAGTATTGTCACCACCCTACTTTACATAGTTCTTTATTAGATCCGTGGTTCTTATCAAGTTCGCTGGCAACAGAAACAAAATTATTAAGATATGGTGCTGAGGCTATTCTCATTCTACTTTTATAATTACACTACCAACAAATAATAACAAATCTAGCCCGGTTGAGAATCCCTGGAAAAATTTGAAACAACTTTAATTATACTAACACAGCCCTTAAAAACAAATTGAAGTAGGTATGTTCCAATAGTTGAGCGCGTTAAAATCGTACAGCTAATTTATGGAACAAGTTTACTAAAGCTAAGAGTAATGTCAACTCATCCGTAACAAATATTAAATAGGTGAAATTGGATTGATTTGATTGAATAATTCCCTATACCATAGAGTAGAAATAAGAAAACTACCCTCGACGATTGTTCTTAGAACGTGCCTCGAAAAAGTGCTACCGGAGTTATTTCAGTTTTTGTTGTTTTTATCGCTATCCGGTTTGAGCTTACTTTGTTGTTGATGACGCAGTCTTTTGACGGTCGTTATCTTTCCTGTGGGTGTTGAAATTGCTCGAATCCTGATTGCGGCTTATCTCAGTCTATGGTTCAGCAGCATTTACAACATCATTGATGCAGGCACTGAATCATACTGACAACTCAAGTAACATTTTAAATTTACAATGTTACAATGTAACAGTTTTCAGAGTTACTGTGTAAGCCTATCGTTAAAACCGTCAAAACTAAACAAACTTTCTTTAAGAAGCATACATGTGAAAATTCATTGAACATGTGTTTTTCGTACGATTATGCACGCATCAATTATGTTTGATTTAATTCTATGCAAGCTCAAATGCAACCACCCAACAGAAACTGCTGTGCTGTCCAAGGAGTATCACTTTTCAAAACGGCAGTTAAATATCTTACACACCGTGAAAACTTTAAATTAATGTCTATTGTCTGTGACGACACTTCATGAGATTCATAAAGCAACATGATAAATTTACATAAATCAGTGTTACGGAACGGTTAGGAAGTCACAGAAAAAAACTTAAAACAAAATGATTTGTTTTAGTCTCGTTCAGACGTAGGGCCTTGAGCTAGTTTTAAACAATTTCCACGGATAGGAGTTAGCTTCGGGTTCGAGTCCCGTCTCTGTGGTAGCGTCAGTTTTGATATTACACTTAGGTGTAATATCAAAGAAGTGTTTTGCAAGTAGCATTAACTTTACGTCTGCCTAGCGGTTTATGTTGAACCGTCAGGTCGGAGGTAGCAGCTCAACATAAACTGCTACGCACTGATGAGTCTAAGGCGAAACGTAAACTTAAGTATTACATAATTGTATTTGCATTTATTTTTCTCAATCTCTTCTTACTCATTCAATACTGATAAAATTCAATAAAAACTTGCTTTAATTAAAAATGAAATTATAAATGCATTCGGATGAATTATATATAGTTACTAGCTATCTCGGAGAATTTCGTCCCTCCAAAAATTCATATCTGGATTCCAATTATTTTTCATCTTCACCCAAATTCAAACCATATTCAGACTGCAGAATCATAAAAAAAACTCAAGTTATTTGCATTTCACTCCAAATCTGATTCATAAGTTGAACTCAGTACTTTGTTTGAGTTATTTCAATCAAGCTCAAGCACTCTCTTATTTCAATTTACGTCCTTACATGATGGATTCGCAGCAAATTACTAATTGTGTTTATTTATTTATTTATTAGGGAGCAGGTAAAAGCCCGGTGGAGATGAAATTTGGCAATCTCTCTCTCCAGTGGGCATGAAACCTCCTCATTATTTGTATCAACAGATTACAATGATCCAACAGATACATCTAGGCTTAACATTAGAATTAAAACTAACAGTTAAAGTAAAATTTATAACATTATAACTAGTTGAAGACACCAAGCATAACAAATAATAGTGCTCTTGCTAAAAAGGTGAGTGAAAGGAGAAAAGTGGATATATAAATGGTATACAAGGGTTAGCGGAGGGGATCCTAAACGAGCGCAAACGAAGAACGGGGTTAGTATCAGCATGTAGATCTAATTAGTTATCAAAAAGATGTTGGATGACAGAAAAAAACGGCGGGGTTAAAAACAGCATGTAGATCTAATTAGTTATCAAAAAGATGTAAGATGACAGAAAAAACGACGGGGTTAAAATCGGCATGTAGATCTAATTAATGATAAAACAAAATGGATGGTGAAAGACAGAAAAGGAGGAAAGAACGACCGGGTTAATTAGGCGAGGGAAATAGTTAGTTTACAAAAGGTACAATATACGACTTCGATTAAACTGAATTACATTACAAATATCTGTATAGTATTTGCTTGAAAAATTGCCCTAGCTCTACAACTACGAGGTCTGAAACCAGCCGCTACAAGACAGAATGTAAACAATGAATACAACTGAAAATTTCACCATACATTAGGGACATATGTAACAACACAATAAAAAAAAATAGGACCGCCGGACTCTCCAGACGCGCGCAATTAAAAAATTCCGGGAACTTTTTGAACAAACCTCGTAGATAGATAAGGAATCACGGAACAATCGCTTTATTGCATTTCGGGATAGATGAAATTAAAAACCATCGGAGCAACTATTAAATAAATGGCACATACTAGAAAAAGGCTCATTATACCCGTAGTTGGTTCTAGCAGCGGGAATTCTAAGAAACGGGTGGGAACGAAGACTGCGAAGATGAATGTCGAAATTGACTAACCGTAAGAGATCAGCACAATCGATACGCGATTGTATTAAATCCGCTATGAAAACGGCCTTGTGAACATTCCTTCGAACAGACAGCAGATCCAAGTCAATAAGGCGGCAGCGATCCACGTAGCTTGGAAGGTTAAATGGATCACTCCATGGTAGATTGCGAAGAGCGAATCTAATGAATTTACGTTGAATAGCTTCAACACGATCGATGTCAGTTTGGTAATGAGGTGACCAAGCAATAGCTGCATATTCGAGGATTGACCGGACCAGTGCACAATAAAGGGCTTTTAAGCAGTGTATGTTACGAAAACTTCTAGAAATTCGAAACATAAATTTGAAATATTAGTTTTGTTTTTGGCATTAAAAAATCCTTTCTCTTCACTATACGTGGCCGGTATCTATTAAAAATTATAAAAGTGGTTGTGTTAGATTTTTTTTGTCATATTTTTGAACGCTAATAACTCAGTGTTCTGTGGATGAATTAATATAATTTAATTACCAATCGATTCGGAAACATTTAACTTAAACATGTATGGCAACGTCGTTTCAGTATTTCAATAGCATACTATTTAAACATTTGTCTGAATCGACTATTTAAACATTTGTTTGAATTCCCCCGCAAAGATATCCACAAAGGCACCTGGAGATCACCTGATCAACATACGGAAAATCAAATCGACCACGTTCTCATCGACGGGTGATTCTTCTCCGACGTCATCAATGTCCGCACTTACCGCAGTGTCAACATTGATTCTGACCACTACCTTGTTGCAGTTTGTATGCGCTCAAAACTATCGACGGTGCACAATACTCGTCGCACAGGAACGCCGGGACTCAGTCTCGAGCAGCGTTCGTACTGCATATGAATACGCGCAACAACTGGAGCAAGTGCTACCAATGGAAGAGCAGCTTGGCGCAGCGACTCTTGAAGACGGCTGGAGGAACATAAGGTCCGCCGTGAGTAGCACTGCTGCAACCGTTCTAGGTACGAGGTTATCGAATCGAGGAAATGACTGGTTTGAAGGCGAATGTCAGCAGTTGGTCGAAGAGAAGAATGCAGCAAGAGCGAGGATGCTGCAACACCGCACGAGGGCGAACGAGGAACGATACAGACAGGCACGGAACAGACAGAACACTAATTTCCGGAGGAAAAAGCGCCACCAGGAAGACCAGCGATGGAACAGCTGTACCGCGCAAATGACACACGGAAGTTCTATGAAAAGGTGAACCGCTCACGTAGAGGCTACACGCCACAGGCCGAAATGTGCAGAGATACCAGTGGTAACCTTATCACGAACGAACGTGAGGTGATCGACAGGTGGAAGCAGTATTATGACGAGCATCTGAATGGCGAAGCACAAGATACAGAGAACGGTACAGGAATCAATCTGGGTGCACGCTCAGCCGACGACAGATTCCCAGCCCTGATCTGTCGGAGATAATTGAGGAGATCGGCAAGCTGAGGAACAACAAAGCCGCGGGCAATGACCAGTTGCCAGGCGAGCTGCTCAAACATGGAGGAGAGGCACTGGCTAGAGCGCTGCACTGGATGATTTCTAGGATTTGTGAGGAGGAGATTCTACCACAGGAATGGATGGATGGAGTGGTATGTTCCGTCTACAAAAAGGGCGATAAGCTAGACTGTTGCAATTACCGCGCAATCACATTGCTGAACGCCGCCTACAAGGTACTCTCCCAAATCCTTTGCCGTCGTCTATCACCAATAGCTAAGGAATTCGTAGGGCCGTGCCAAGCGGGATTTACTGGAGCCCGCGCCACTACGGATCACATATTCGCGATAAGACAAGTACTCCAGAAGTGTCGTGAATACAACGTACCCACCCATCACCTATTCATTGACTTCAAAGCGGCATACGACACAATCGATCGAGAACAGCTATGGCAGATAATGCACGAATACGGTTTCCCGGATAAACTGACGCGATTGATCAAAGCAACGATGGATAGAGTGATGTGCTTCGTCCAAGTATCTGGGACGCTCTCGAGTCCCTTCGAATCTCGGAGAGGGCTACGGCAAGGTGATGGACTCTCTTGTATCTTGTTCAATATTGCCCTGGAAGGTGTGATTCGAAGAGCGAGGATCGACACGAGTGGCACGATCTTCCGAAAGTCCGTACAACTTTTTGGCTTCGCTGACGATATTGATATTGTGACACGTAACCTTGAGAAGATGACGGAAACCTACATCGGACTGAAAGCTGAAGCTAGGCGTATCGGACTGGCCATAAATGCGTCGAAAACAAAATACATGAGCGGAAGAGGCTCTAGAGAAAAAACATTACGCCTCCCACCACGAATATTGATAGACGTTGACGATATCGAGGTGGTTGACGAGTTTGTGTATTTGGGCTCACTGGTGACCGCCGATAATGACACCAGCAGATAAATTAATAGACGTATTTTGGCAGGGAATCGTGCGTACTTTGGACTCAGAAAAACCCTCCGATCGAGAAAAGTACGCCACCGCACGAAATTGACCATCTACTAAACGCTAATTAGACCGGTTGTTCTCTTTGGCCACGAGACCTGGACTATGTTGGCAGAGGACCAACGCGCCGTCAGTGTTTTCGAAAGAAAGGTACTGAGGACCATCTATGGCGGAGTGCAGATGGAAGACGGAACGTGGAGACGGCGTATGAATCACGAATTGCAACAACTGCTAGGAAAACCCCCTATCGTACAGACAGCTAAAATCGGACGTCTACGATGGACTGGGCATGTCATAAGGATGTCGGACGACAGCCCAGTGAAAATGGTTCTTGAATCTAATCCGACCGGTACAAGAAGAAGAGGAGCGCAGCGAGCAAGGTGGATCGATCAAGTGGAGGGTGATCTCAGAAGCATCCGTGCCTTGAGTGGCTGGCGACGAGCAGCCATGGACCGAGTTATGTGGAGACGTATGCTTGATACAGCAAACGACACCCCAGGCCTATAGCTGTTAGGTAAGGTAAGTTGAATCGACCTATGCTTTTACAAGCCAATCACAGCAGGGCAAATGATGTCATCCTATTGATTTTTCGTGCACGGGTGACGGTTTTGATCGTTGGTATGCACCTAGAACTAGAATTTCATATAGTAGCAGATCTACTTCGTTCGGTATAGGGAGTATTTAAGTCATGCAAAAAAGTATTCTGCATCGCATGAACGTTCGCACAAAAGTACCATCTTACAATTTTAACTTTGATTCAGGGTTACCAGATGCACGGATTTTTCAGTATTCTACTGATTATCAAGTACATTGGAAAAATTTACTGAATTTCATACGTATTTTGAGGATTTCTAATAAAGTTGGATTTTTCCACCAATATAAGTAATATTACATAATTACGACCGACAAATCGTATTGGGTGAAATCATTTGAAAGCTGCGCATGTTGAGCTTAGTTGAGCTGAGCTGAAAATGATGATGCTTGGGCGAAGTAAATCATTTTTACTGTGCATACTCACACACTCATAACTTTTCATTACATGGTAATAACGACGCCGATCACGACCAAATGCTATGTTACTGAGAACGGGAAGGAATGTTAGTCTGGTACTCGTTGTTTCTAGAGACCACTTCTTCTCCACGAGTATCACAGGATAGGAGATGTATTAGTAGGGATGGGAGAAGATTTGGGATATGTCTTGGTAAACAATACAATCTCAATAGAAAATACAGCGTACGAAATGGCAAACTTCTAGAACTCCTAAAACTACAGACAGCCGGCTGTCGGGAGATCTGGCACATCATTTATCTGTCAATTTTTCGACTTTTGTCTTTACGATGGCTAAGTAATTCATAAAATATCGACCGATCAAACAGTTATAGCACAAAAAATGAACATAAAGAGCGATGAAAAACTATTTTGAAACCTGCTCTTGAACCAATTCATTCAAATAAGTTTGACAGAGAAGCTGGATATCGGCAGAAATTATTTGTATTACTAGTAAAAGTTTTAAGTGTGACGTGTAATCTAACTAAATATCTACTATCGGTTATCAAGAGTGAGATAATAAACCATATCAAATATTTTACAGTTATTTATTCAACACATCACAAAAGTAATGATAAATATGTCTATTTACATTATTAATATTGCCATTTTGATGGATTTTCGGGTAAGATGATTTTTATCAATCAAATTGTAGTTCTAAGTATTAGAACTAAAATGAAAAAAAAATCAAACATAGTCGGATGGGATCGGTTCTTAAATACTTAAAAAATAGGTAAAAAAAAGTTCTCTCGGAAAAATCAGAATTAAGATTTTTTAATACGTTAAACCAAAGTTGAAACACTAAAAAAATCTGGTAATCGAAATCGGGAAAAGAGAAACTCCTGCTATTGTGACAGTAAAAAGTATGAAGCTGGGTTAAATTTTCTTACATATTTCACTAGATTTCTACAAGTTCGTTCAAACGAAATCCTCTTCTAATAATTGAAAAATGAATGTTATTTGAAACAGTTTCATACTCGACAAACCTGAGAACCCATATCCTGCTCATACCAACTAATTCATTCTCCCTTTCCACATTGTCATTCCAATGGAAAGATCCCTAGTTGGTCATATAAACTAAGTATCAAGTGCTTTAGTACTAAGTATTAAAACAGCCTATTCAGTAAGAAAATGTGTTAGCTCGATTGGCGCTACTCGATGGGTACGTGTTCCCTTACAATGTCATCTCCTCCGCATACATAAGACACAAAATATGCAGTTGATGATAAGATGAAGATTTGAACTGATGGAAAATGATATAATCGCTAATTTAAAAAAAATGGCTACAAGGAACACGGACAAAATGAGCTCACCACCATTTCTGCGCAAGTTGAACTCAGTTGAACATATTTACTGTTGAACTTTCAGAACGCACCTAAAATTTGTAGTACATGTACATAGTATATGCAAATACAACGCTTTTTGTCGGTTACGTCACTTATACAATCATATCTCCGGAACCAAAAGCCACAGCCATTTGATCTTCGAACATGATCAATGGTCCGACAGTAGCTTTTAAACGAGCCCAAGTTTGTTAAAATCGGTTCAGCCATCTCTGAGAAAATTGAGCGCGTTCAAATATGTTCTAAAAGTGCACACACACACACACACACACACACACACACACACACACACACACACACACACACACACACACACACACACACACACACACACACACACACACACACACACACACACACACACACACACACACACACACACACACACACACACACACACACACACACACACATATTTCCCGATCTCGTCGAACTGAGTCGAATGGTATATAACACTATGGGTCTCCGAGGCTCCGTTCGAAAGTTGGTTTTTCCAGCAATTCTAATACCTTTCTATAGAGAAAGGCAAAAACGGGGAGAAATATTTATCTTTAATTTGGAATTCAAAAATTAAATGATTATAATTGAATAATCCTCACTTTCAATTTTCTGTAGTTTTCTAAAGAAATAAATCCAAATACATAAGTTCTTATAAAAAGATCCGTAGAGATAGCAGAAATCTGTAGATTTGCATCTGCTTTGAAAATTTTCTGATTCGGCTTGTCGGAAACATCAATCTGCTGTGGACTTCACGTTCGATCATTATTCAACGTTACCCAAGAACATGCATCAAGCATAGCTAACAAATCACCGATAGCGGTTTTTTTTTTATTCAATAATATAATATAATATTAAGGCACACTGCTTAAGCTCTAAGATGCCAAGGGTATTTACTAATCTTAATTATCGTCTAACTTAAAACTAGGGTAGTATCATTATGTAATATAGTATCTGGCGATCGGTAGTGGCCGGTGAATTGAATTTAGGATGAGATGATTCCAGATGGCGATGGTAATTTTCTATGTTGGCCGCATTCTTCGGTCCGTGAGGGTCCGCGGCAAACACCTCCAGGCTACGAAGGCCCGGCGGGTGGCCCGCATGCTGGTCATTGACTGGAGCTGTCTTCCGGTGATGGTGATGTTACGCAAGAGAATGAAAAAAAGAAGTAAATATTGTGGGAAACGGGGTAAAAAAGGGGTGTGGGAACAAAATGTTTGAAAACGACAGAGATCTAATTAGTTGCCATCGAGATGGTGAAAAAACAGGAAAAGGGGAACGAAAAAGTTAGTGACAAAAAAAAATCTTGTTAATTCCAATGAAGATGGTGGACAGGGACGGGGATCGAGAGAATCGGGCGGATGTTAGTGTCGAACCTGTAGGTGGGGATTATATTTTCTGAGCGAGGAATAACACATTACACTTGTATATCAATGTGTTTAAGGTACTGGTATATGAGCAGCATATATGTACTATCCCGACTCGCCAACACATCCCGAACCGGCACCTCAGGCGGTCTACCTCGGGCCCTGAGGGATTCCAGTAGCTTCGACCTGGCGTCACGATACTCTACGCACGACCACACGACATGCTCGATGTCCTGATAACCGTCGCCACAGGTGCAGAGCCCGCTCTCCACGATCCCGACACGCCGGAGATGTGCGTTGAATGTATAGTGATTTGACATGAGCCGTGACATAACGCGAATGAAATCACGACTCATGTTCATCCCCTTGAACCAAGGTTTCGTCGATACCTTAGGGATAATGGAGTGTAGCCATCGTCCCAGTTCGTCATTCGTCCATGAAGTTTGCCAACTTTCGAGAGTTTTCTGACGAGAAATACTGAAAAATTCATTGAAGCAGATTGGTCTTTCATTAATATCACCTTCCAATGCGCCCACTTTAGCCAATAAGTCTGCCTTTTCATTGCCCGGAATGGAACAATGCGAAGGGACCCAGACTAACGATATCAAATAAGACCGTTCAGATAAAGTTCGCAAGTGTTCCCGTATTTTCCCCAGGAAATATGGGGGATACTTTCCTGGCTTCATTGCCCGGAGAGCTTCTATTGAACTTAGACTGTCCGTGACAATGAAGTAATGGTCTTTGGGCATGGTTTCAATGATCTCGAGGGTGTACTGAATAGCAGCTAATTCTGCGACGTAAACTGAAGCCGGATCATTGAGTTTGTAAGAAGCGGTGATGTTTTGATTGAAGATGCCGAAGCCTGTGGACTCGTTGATGTTTGATCCGTCAGTGTAAAACACCTTTTCACAGTTGACTGTTCTAAATTTATTATAAAAAATATTTGGGGCCACTTGAGGGCGCACGTGATCCGGAATTCCACGAATTTCTTCTCTCATGGATGTGTCGAAAAACACAGTAGAATCAGAAGTATCCAAGAAATGAGCACGGTTGGAAACAAACGAAGAAGGATTAATATTCTGAGCCATGTAATCAAAATACAAGGACATAAAACGGGTTTGAAAATTAAGCTCAACTAACCTTTCGAAGTTTTCAATCACCAGAGGATTCAAAATGTCGCATCGAATGAGCAAACGATATGAGAGATCCCAGAACCGGGTTTTCAGTGGAAGAACGCCCGCCAGCACTTCGAGGCTCATCGTATGAGTCGATTGCATGCAACCCCAGGCAATACGCAAACAACGATACTGAATTCTTTCCAGCTTGATGAAATGAGTGTTCGCCACTGATCGGAAGCAGAAGCATCCGTATTCCATCACGGACAATATCGTTGTTTGATACAACCTGATCAGGTCTCCTGGGTGGGCACCCCACCATGATCCGGTTATTGTACGAAGAAAGTTGATTCTCTGCTGGCATTTTTGTTTCAGATACCTAACATGACATCCCCAGGTGCCTTTGGAGTCGAACCAGACCCCGAGATATTTAAATGTGAAGGCCTGAGCTATGGTTTCACCCCCTAGTTGAAGCTGTAATTGTGCTGGTTCTCGCTTCCTCGAAAATACAACCAGCTCAGTTTTCTCCGTAGAGAACTCGATACCCATTTGAAGAGCCCATGATGATAAGTTGTCGAGAGTATCTTGTAATGGTCCTTGAAGATCGGCAGCTTTGGGTCCTATAATAGACACAACGCTGTCGTCGGCAAGTTGTCTTAGCGTGCAAGATGTGTTGATACATTCATCGATATTACTTACGTAAAAATTGTATAAAAGGGGGCTTAAGCATGAGCCCTGAGGAAGACCCATGTAGCTGAATCGTATTGTCGACAAATCACCATGCGCAAAGTACATGTGTTTCTCAGACAATAGATTATGTAAAAAGTTGTTCAAAACTGGCGAAAGACCATGCTGATGCAACTTCTCAGATAGGATATTTATAGAAACGGAGTCAAAAGCCCCCTTAATGTCTAGGAAAACTGACGCCATTTGTTCTTTACGAGCAAATGCCATTTGAATTTCTGTTGAGAGCAACGCAAGACAATCGTTCGTTCCTTTGCCCCTGCGGAAACCAAATTGTGTATCTGAAAGTAAACCATTAGTTTCGACCCAATTGTCTAGACGAAACAGAATCATTTTTTCGAACAATTTCCGGATACAGGAAAGCATAGCAATCGGCCGATACGAATTGTGATCGGAGGCTGGTTTCCCTGGTTTTTGAATGGCGATAACTCTGACTTGTCTCCAGTCGTGTGGGACAATATTACCCGTGAGGAACTTGTTGAATAAATTCAGCAAGCGCCTTTTGGCCGGGTCAGGCAGATTTTTCAACAAGTTGAATTTTATTATGTCTAATCCCGGGGCTTTATTGTTACATGACAAAAGTGCAAGTGAGAGCTCTACCATGGAAAACGGTGATTCGTTTGTATTTGGTGTCGCGGCGCGGGTGATCTTCTGTTCCGGAACAGAGTCTGGGCATACTTTTTTAGCGAAATCGAATATCCAGCGGTTGGAATATTCCTCGCTTTCATTCGTGGTGTTATGATTGCGCATTCGTCGGGCTGTGTTCCAAAGAGTGCTCATAGATGTTTCATTCGTTAAGCCGTCTATAAACCGACGCCAGTAACCGCGTTTCTTGGCTCTAATCAAGTTCTTAGTTTTAACGTCTAACGCCGCGTAATTCCGGTAATTATCAGGTGTTCCATTTTTTCTGAATTTTTTATACGCGGAGGCTCTCTCCGCGTTTAAATTTGTGCACTCTTTGTCCCACCAAGGGTTGGGAGGACGGATGTTAGTTTTTGCGTCGGGTACACGTTTCGTCTGAGCTTGAATCGCAGTATCGAGAATCAAGCCAGCCAAAAACGTGTACTCTTCCTCCGGAGGAAGTTGTTGAGTTCTTTCAAGTTTCTCAGATATCGAGGTCGCATAGCTATTCCAATCAATATTTCGTGTGAGGTCATACGAAACATTGATTGTATTCGATGATTTTAAACCGCTGGTGATTGATATTACGATCGGTAGATGATCACTACCGTGGGGATCAGGAATTACCTCCCACGTGCAATCCAACCGTAGCGATGTCGAGCAAAGGGATAAATCCAGCGCACTTGGTCTTGCTGGTGGTGCAGGAATCCGTGTCATTTCTCCCGTATTCAAGAGTGTCATATTGAAGTTGTCGCAAATATCATGGATCATAGCTGATCTGTTATCGTCGTGAAGACAGCCCCATCCCGTACCGTGTGAGTTAAAGTCTCCTAAAACCAACGTTGGTGCGGGAAGGAGCTCTATGATATTACTGAGCCGCCGATGCCCAACCAAGGCTCTAGGGGGAATGTAGATGGAAGCAATACAAAGGTCCTTACCTTTGATTGTAACATGACATGCGACAACTTCAATACCTGGTATCGAGGGGAGGTTAATTCGATAAAAAGAATAGCACTTTTTGATCCCTAAAAGTACTCCTCCATAGGGATCATCTCGATCCAGGCGAATAATGTTAAAATCGTGGAAGTTTAAGGATATTTCAGAAGTTAGCCAAGTTTCGCACAATGCAAATGCGTCACATTTCAGATTATTTACTAGAAATTTAAAAGAATCTATTTTTGGGATGCTACTTCTGCAATTCCACTGTAAAACAGTGATTAGATCCGTGACCTCGGTGGATGATTTAGCCATCGAAGGATACAATCGCTGAGAGAAGGGGCCAATTTGCAGTCAACTGCTTCAAATATGTTTTTACTGTTGGCATGAAAGCAATTAAAATGCTTCTAAGAGGGTCTGAAATATTGAAAGTTGTAAAAATCCAGTCCACAACATCAGAGAACTTGATAAGTTCAGCACCTAGTTGGTTCTCTGGTAGATTTTCTGGGACGCTTGGGGATTTTGTAGTCCCGGGAAGTCGTGGGAATTCCATCTCGGAATTGAGTTTTCCGAGACCAGGAGCTTTTTGCTTCGGTGTTGTGTCCCGATTCCCGTTAGCTGTAACTTTTCGAAGCCCTTCGGAAGACACCTTCGAACCCTTACTAGGTAGCTTATGAGAGGATTTATTTATTCTTTTCCTACAGCTATGAGGGACCGCCGAAGATGGACCTTCCAAAGGGTCGTCAGAATCGCTCTCGTCAGTTGACAAGCAGGCATATGGGTTCGTTGTCTGTTTAGGAGGGGTGGCACTTTTAAGCATCTCTGCGAAAGAACGCTTGGAGTGCTTTTTTAGGGAACGCTTCATTCGATCACCTCGCAGTTTGTAAGCGGGACAATCAGAGAGGTCATGCGGACCCTCCTTACAGTAGAGACACTTTTCAGCATCCTTACCGCAAGAGCCGTCCGCATGAGCTTCCCCACAGTTAGCACAACGTGGCTTATTGCTGCAATGGGTAGCTGTATGCCCTAGTTGTTTGCAATTAGTACAGTTCATTACTCGGGGTACGAATAGGCGAACAGGCAAACGAACCCGGTCCAAGAGGATGTAGTTGGGCAAAGCAGAACCGGCGAAGGTCACACGATAAGAGTCTGATTGGGGATAGGACTTTGTTCCATCCCCGGCGATCGATACTGAATGCAATCGCTTGCAATCCAGTATCTTGACATTCTTAAGTGATGGATCCTTAAAACAGCCCACCCCGTACTTAAGAACGTCCTCGCAAGTCAAACTCGAATCGGTGACCACACCGTCGATTACTTATTACTTAACTTAAATCCAGCGGGGGCCACCAAGGCCTAGCCCTCGTCGATCGGCGTATCGCCGCTGCGATGGTGTGCAAAAAACCTCCGAGAGGAAAAAGCACACTCTTTTGTAATCCGCACAGTGATATCACGTACACCGCTGGGCCTGTTTTGATCGATCGAACAATCACCGTCTAACGGTACTGTTTCGATCGTCCACTCACAACAATACACTGCTTCAGTATATAATGTGCATAAAACCTCTCACAGGAAAAAGCACTATTGTCTATTACACAATAGCGATCTAGTTTTGATCGTCCGGTCACTTTATCACACACGGCACTGGTTTTCAACGCTTTCGTAGTAAATACAAATCACGTCCGTTCACTCGGAAGGTTGAAACGGCAATGACCGATAGCGGTTGTCGTAAACCGAAATCTCTGTTTACGAACGGAAGCCGAAGTTCGCAAAAAACAAAGAATATTCATTTTAGGGGTTAATCTATTTTTGTGCATAGGGCACATAACCATTTTCGCATACTTTATGTTTCGTCTTTCTTCGACTCGTCAGTACATAACAGTTTGTGTTGATCTGTTATGTGACCCAGCAGTTCAACATAAACAGCTAGACAGACATAAAGTTTCTGCTACTTTCAGGACACTTATTATATCTGCACCAAAGTGCATATGTATTACCTGACGTGTCTTACACTTCGGTGCAAATATGATAAGTGTTCTGCAAGTAGCAGGTCACATAACGGTTCAACATAAACTGTTATGTACTGAGAAGTCAAAGACGAAACATAAAGTATGTGACAAAGAATATTATTATAAATACTTCTTGAACGCAGTTGACGATGATATATTCGTAATTGAAGGTTCCGACTTCCTAAAATTAGCTTTAGAATCCTAGATTAGAGAACAATTATTTCCCTATTTTTCAAATTTAAATCTGTTTATGAGAGAGTTTCAAAATTGCTTTTTTAATGACACGATCTCGCACACAACCCTGTATTTTTCTTCTATCCGCACTTTTTAAGAAAGTTACCAATGATCAAGTTCAAATGTATTAATTGCTGATACTTTTGGTTTCGAGAATGTTGTCGAATATGCGACGTCAGCGTTGAGTCACGCTTTTCTGAATTCACCGAAACAATCTGAATAAATTTGTCTCAAAAATCAGTCCACACATGTCAGTAATTATTCTAACGACACAAATATGCATCAATGAGACTGTTTGAATGCCTAGAGAAAGGCACTATCACACCACTAGGTGGATTGAGAAGAGGTTTTAGTCTGTTGTATTGTTTTCGAGTAGAATCTTAATCCCGTTATTTCCTTGATGTCACACTCTATAGGATAAGTTAGCCGCTAATGAACTACATTTTTTCTTCCTTTACTCATTTTGCCGTTTGAGTTACGGGCAATTTATAAGCTTAGAGCCAATTCAGCAGCTAGGAGTTCTATATAGAAGATCTAATGATAATAGAACAGAAACTGGAACAAACGTATCCCCAGCAAGCCGTTCTTGTTTTATTAATTCGACCAGTTCTTCTGTCAAATTTAAAACTGGTCTACGATGCCGTTCTATTTTTTGTATATTTGAAACATGAGTAAAACACTGCTGGGGCTGCCAGTTTTTCTTGTTATAAAATCCAGATTTAAATTTTGTAACTGACATAAATTATGCATCTAGAACTAGAACACCCCTGAATATGCCCTTAGAAAATTAAATAAAACAACAGTTTAAAAGTTTGCATATTTATTGTACACTGGTTTCAGGTTTTGCACGATTTCAAGTTCCGATCACGATTCAATGTTCAAAAATAAAACATGAACGGAACGTATTTACATTCATACACACACACATATATATGCTTTGACATGTTGCGGGGCAGCAATTGTGAGACATGGGACCCCCAAGATCAATTATGCACCAGATTGTGGTTGAAAACATGCTGCCGATGTTTCGTGTTTCTCCATTTAGCTTTGCTAAGTGCTGTTGTTTCTCATACTTGTTAGCCTGTTCTTTGGTACCGTCGTACATTTTTTGGGCACGGAAAACATGGTCTCAAAAATACGGCAATTCTATTTTTTTTCGCTATAGCACACTGACACCAAGCATTTCTGGTTGAAAATTCGACATCTCAAGACTGACTGACATGCATATGCAAATCCAAATTAAAGAACTGAACACAAACGAATTGTTTTGGAGCAGTTCATAAAAAAAACTATTTAGCAGCTTTTTTGAATGTCATATTCGCAAACAGTAATTCTTGACCTCGCGCTCTCAACCTTTCCGTGTTATTTCGATACAAATATTTTGTTTTGCTTCGTTCGCAAGAAGGTCAAAGCTTGAGTACACTAAACCAAATTGTTCACATTTTTTTTATTTCGTCTCATATTTTCGCATCAGCAGTTGGTTTTGGTTTGGCTAATTGCCCAGCAATTTTCGTTCGTCGAATTATTCAAATAGGTTCGTTACTCACGTTCCTAACTTCACGTTCACCTAATTTGTCATTATAATCAAGCAAGATGTACACTTCTATTTAAGTGTCATTTTCTCCAAACACATTGTCTACTAACTTTTCGAAACCATTTCGAATTAGTCACAGCACGTTTATTTGATTTATTTTCATTGAATACAATATCATTAATAGTCTCTTGTTCATACAAATAGATTATTTTAAAATGTTCCTGTAGTTACACTTATGTATGTCAAACACTCCTATTTACAAGCCAATAAATATTTATACCCTATCAGACAGCTCAGACTGACACTCAGCAAATACATATATAAGATGATACTTAGAAACTAGAGACAGAAATGCGCTCAAACTTCAGACATGGCCACAACCACCTTCGGCCGCTCGACGATGACGACTCGGGACGGCCGGATGCAGGACCGCTGAGAAACCGTCAACGATGTGGTCAGCGTTCTCATCGAGTCGCTACTGTTGTGATTCTGCAATCTCGGACCACCGTTGAGAATGATGCCGTTCCGCATTGGCCGCCGTGAACCTCCGTTTGCTCCCTTGCAGCACCACTTGGAATCCAGCAACCAACGGAATGGAGGCAATCGTCTGTAAATGAATTGAGAGATAAACCAAGTTGTTTCATGTTTTTGTAGTTTTTTTTGTCTGATCTTAAATTTTCTTTTTTGTTGGTCCGTTTTGGTTTGTTCTGTTTGTTTTGTTCGTTTTTGTTCGTTTCTGTTCGTTTCCATTCGTTTTTGTTCATGTGTATTTTTTGTGGTATATCTCTTTTTTTGCTGTTTCTTTTCTATTGCTGCATTTGTTCTTCTGTTGTTCCTCTTTTGAAGTTTAGACTTTTCGGATGTTTCCATTGTTACGCTTGTTCCGTATTTGTCTATATATTTTGAGTAGTCTATTCTTTGGCGTCTATTTTACTACAACTTCTGTTTATTTTGTTTCATTTCTGCTATTTATATTGTTCTAATATTGTTTCTGTCCTATAGATGTTTCTTTTATTAAGTTTGTTAAACTATTCTGCTGCTTTCATTATGTTACTCTCGCAGTTCTGTGCATTTTTATTGATGTTCTTTCTGCTTTTAAATTATTTCTGATCATCTGTTTGTCTTTTTGCTTCTATTGTTCGTGTTTGTTTACTGTAGTTTTTCTATGTAATCTTTTTTTCTAGTAGCTATTGGTAATCAATACTTTTTTTTGTTTCTGTGGTTGCTCATTTTCTGCTATTCTTTTGTATCTATTGTTGATTCTGTTAAAATAATGTTGTATCTGTTATTCAGTTGTTTTTCTTCGTCTGTTTTGTGATTTTTACAGGGAAAGTAAACGCAATCACTAGGAAAACTATTACTCGAAGAGCCGAGTGTCATAAAAACTGAGGTTGTTTTCTATGCGGAGGAGAAAACCGGTGAAAAAACGCGTATTTTTGGAAATCCGCGTATCTTCGGAAACCTACTTTAAATAAACCGTCTAACTTCAAAAATCCGCGTATAAAAAACCGCCCAACTTCGAAAATCTGCGTTGAAAAAAAACACCTAACTTCGGAAATCCTCGTTAAAAAACCGCCCAACTCCGAAATTCCGTGTAAAATTCTAACCGCCTAACTTTGGAAATCCGCGTAACTTTTGAAATTCCGTAAAAAGCCGTATATCTTCGGAAACCCAAGTAAATAACCGCTCAACTTCGAAAATCCGTGTCAAAAACTGCCCAACTTTAGATATAGTCATAAAAAGCGCATAACTTCGAAAATCCGCGTAAAAACCGCCTAATTTCGGAAATCTGCGTAAAAAACTGTTTAACTTCAGATTTACTCGTTAAAAACGCCTAACTTCGGAAATCCTCGTAAAAAAACGTTTAACTTTGGAAATCTGCGTAAAAACTGCCAAACTTCGAAAATCCGCGTTAAAACTACCGCCTGACTACGAAAATCCGCGTAAAAAGTACCTAACCTCGGAAATCCTCATAAAAAACCGCCCAATTTCGAGATTCCGTGTAAAAACCGCCTAACTTCGCTAATCTTCGAAATCCGCGTAAAAAACTCTTAAACTTTAGATATACTCGTAAAAAAATGCCTAACTTCGAAAATCCGCGTAAAACCCGCCTAGTTTCGAAAATTCACTTAAAAATTTACTTAACCTAACATTGCAAGTCTTCGAAAAAACCTCCTAATTTCAAAAATATGTGTAAAAAAACGCCTAACTTCGGGAATCCGCGTACAAAAATCGCGGTTCTGGGAAAATTCCCGTAAAAAAAATTCGCATATGTTCCAAGTAAAAAATCCGTCTAACCTCGAAGTCCGTGTAAAAAACTTCGAAAATCCTCGTGAAAAATCGCCTAACTTCGAAAATCCGCATAAAGAAAGCCGCAAATCTTCGGAAATCCGCGTGAAGCAAGCCGTGTAAAAAACCGCATAGAAAAGACCTCATCAGAACTAATTGGCTCAAGTGGAACGTCTCCCTAGTTATTTTCTTCGTCTGTTTTGCGATTTTTACAGGGAAAGGAAACGCAATCACTAGGAAAACTATTACTCGAAGGGCCGAGTATCACAAAAACTGAGGTCTTTTTCTATGCGGAGGAGAAAACCGGTGAAAAAACGCGTAACTTCGGAAATCCGCGTATCTACGGAAACCCACATAAAAAACCGCCTAACTTCAAAATTCCGCGTAAAAAAAAACCACCCAACTTCTAAAAACCGCGTGAAAGAAACGCCTAACTTCGGAAATCCTCGTAAAAAAAACACCCAATTTCGAAATTCCGTGTAAAATCCCAACCGCCTAGCTTCGGAAATCCGCGTAACTTTGGAAATTCCCGTTAAAAAGCCGTATATATTCGGAAACCCAAGTAAAAAACCGCTTAACTTCGAAGATCCGTGTAAAAAACTGCCTAACTTTAAATATACTAGTAAAAAACGCATAACTTCGAAAATCTGCGTTAAAAAACGCCTTTTTTCGAAAATTCATTTAAAAATCGTCTAGCTTCGAAGATCTTCGAAAAAAACCTCCTAATTTCGAAAATCTGTGTAAAATACCACCTAAGTTCTGAAATCCGCGTAAAAAACCGCCTAATTTCGGAAATCTGCGTAAAAAACTGTTTAACTTCAGATATACTCGTTAAAAACGCCTAACTTCGGAAATCCTCGTAAAAAAATGTTTAACTTTGGAAATCTGCGTAAAAACTGCCGAACTTCGAAAATCCGCGTTAAAACTACCGCCTGACTACGAAAATCCGCGTAAAAAATACCTAACCTCGGAAATCCTCATAAAAAACCGCCCAATTTCGAGATTCCGTGTAAAAACCGCCTAACTTCGCTAATCTTCGAAATCCGCGTAAAAAACTCTTGAACTTTAGATATGCTCGTAAAAAATACCTAACTTCGAAAATCCGCGTAAAAACCGCCTAGTTTCGAAAATTCACTTGAAAATTTACTTAACTTAACATTGCAAGTCTTCGAAAAAACCTCCTAATTTCAAAAATATGTGTAAAAAAAACGCCTAACTTCGGGAATCAGCGTAGAAAAATCGCGTTTCTGCGAAAATTCCCGTAAAAAAATTCGCATGTTCAGAAACCCCAGTAAAAAATCCGTCTAACCTAACTCCTAACTTCGAAAATTCGCATAAAGAAAGCCGCGAATCTTCGGAAATCCGCGTAAATCAAGCCATGTAAAAACCGCATAAAGAAGACCTCATCAGAACTAATTGGCTCAAGTGGCACGTTCCCCTAGTTATTTGGAGATTTGTGCCTGCCAGAGTACTATTCAAATCACTTCATCGAGATCGCAGATGCCTGTGTATGTGAGAGCAGATACATGCTCTTCATTTTCTAGGAGATTGCTGAACTATCTTTCAGTTCATATGAAATGTTTTATGAAAGGAAATAATAGCTAATCAATTTTATCCATACCCAACTTCCAGTTCCGATATCACACGGAAAAATGTGCAAAAAAAAATCAAAAACATGCCAGTAATTTTTTTTAGAGTTGGCCAGGGTGAAGAGTGTTTACAATTTTAAACCGCTATTCAGAGTGATTCTTCACAGTTTTCTATATCAATTTGTAGGTTAAAAAGTAACTGAAAAAAAAACTGAAACACTGATGAAGATGCAAATAGCATATCTAAATACTAGTATCTGTGTCTGTTACTATATCGTGGCATTAGAAAAGAAAAAGGGAAGATTTTCTAATACATCCAAACTTCCGTACACGTAAACTTTTTTTTATGTTACCTGCATTTACGTAACTCTTTTTTCAAAGCAAATCCCAAATAACGTAAACTTCTTTTACGAACCGACATCGTAGGAAGAAGGTTTTGCAAAACATGGAAACATTTACTTTGACAACAAGATGGAAAAGGATGTTCGAAGTCGTTTAAAAATCCAAAAGGGCGACTCGATATTCGATACAAACCATCACATTATGGGTATTTGTGCAACGAATTTGAATAATGAATGTCGAAAACGATGTTTGAAATTGTTTAAAATCCAAGATCCATATAAAAGGTGATTTTTTTGAGGTTAGGATTTTCATGCATTAGTATTTGCTCAGATTTTTTGAGGTTATGATTTTCATGCATTATTATTTGCTCAGTATGCTCTGACATTTCATCATGAATAGACTTACTAACGAGCAACGCTTGCAAATCATTGAATTTTATTACCAAAATCAGTGTTCGGTTCGAAATGTGTTTCGCGCTTTACGCCCGATTTATGGTCTACATAATTCTGGTTGAATGGCTACGTAAATAAGCAAAATTGCCGCATTTGGAGTGAAGAGCAACCAGAAGCCGTTCAAGAACTGCCCATGCATCCCGAAAAATGCACTGTTTGGTGTGGTTTGTACGCTGGTGGAATCATTGGACCGTATTTTTTCAAAGATGCTGTTGGACGCAACGTTACAGTGAATGGCGATCGCTATCGTTCGATGCTAACAAACTTTTTGTTGCCAAAAATAGAAGAACTGAACTTGGTTGACATGTGGTTTCAACAAGATGGCGCTACATGCCACACAGCTCGCGATTCTATGGCCATTTTGAGGGAAAACTTCGGAGAACAATTCATCTCAAGAAATGGACCGGTAAGTTGGCCACCAAGATCATGCGATTTGACGCCTTTAGACTATTTTTTGTGGGGCTACGTCAAGTCTAAAGTCTACAGAAATAAGCCAGTAACTATTCCAGCTTTGGAAGACAACATTTCCGAAGAAATTCGGGCTATTCCGGCCGAAATGCTCGAAAAAGTTGCCCAAAATTGGACTTTCCGAATGGACCACCTAAGACGCAGCCGCGGTCAACATTTAAATGAAATTATCTTCAAAAAGTAAATGTCATGTACCAATCTAACGTTTAAAATAAAGAACCGATGAGATTTTGCAAATTTTATGCGTTTTATTGTTTAAAAAAGTTCTCAAGCTCTTAAAAAATCACCCTGTATATGTATATATGTATTAATATACGTACACATGTGTGCAAATATTTGTATTCCTTAATACATATAAATATTGGTGAAGTAAAGGCGATCATTTATATGTAAAAATATTTACACATATATGCAGACGAGTGAGTGTGTAAGCATACATACATACATATATAAGGTTCGTAAAAGGAGGTTGTGTATTCGATCCGAAATCCGGTATATCAATATTCGTTACAAACCATAACGATATGGGTATTTTTAGAACGGGTTCGATCAGTAGATGCAGAAAAATGATGTTAAGGGTTTTGAGAAACATAAATGAATCGAAAGTCGCCACCTTGGATTTTGATGCGACTTAGAACATTCCTTCTCCGGCATACACTGGTTATTTTCATTCCAAAAATATGCATTATATTATATCCAACACTACACATAAGAAAAATGAATAGTGAAATTAAATAAAATTTATGTTTTTCTGAAGCAAATGAAAAGTATTTTTAGGAAATGGTCAGTAATGGTTATGAAAATATGAAAGATATTAGAAAGGCACTATTACGCACTAGGTGGATTGAAACAGCTTCTGCCCCTGTTCCTCTTTTGTTGTTTCTGTTCTTTTGTTGTTTCTGATCTCTAGTTGATTCGATTTTTTTTTTGCTCATTTTCTTCTTTTCTTCTGTTATTTGTTTTACCTTTCTCATATAGAAAGGCTATGCAATCATTTCGAAAACTGGTATTTTTTAAAACCCCTGGTATTTTTTAAAACCCCCTTCCCCCTCATAGACTGTCGTAGACTTTCTTATTAACCCCCCCCCCCCCCCCCTCCTAAAAAATGTCACAAAACAATTTTTTAAACCATTTTTCATTGAAAGGTTACTAAGTCTTCTTATTATAGTTTAAATTCTGTGATAAAGTTAAATAAAATCTGATCCAGTACTGTTGTCATAAAGTCTTAGTTATTCAAGATATTCAAGAGGTAAAGATATACAATAAATCTCAAACAGCTTCTCTGGATGAACGAAAAGAAAACAAATGTGTTTAAAATCACATATTATGTGAACAACTATTCATGGGCATACGATTTTTAGACGAGAAACGAAAAAATAGTGAGTTAACACACAGTTTTATTGTTTTTGTAATATATTTCATAAGCAAAAAACTTACAGTTTCCCTTAAAAAAGACTAGAACCAGTCGTCGAAACGTCGGGTGGTATATAACAGCCGTTCTTATTCCACAGACCGGTAAAGCAGAAACCATAATTATTGCAAATTAAAATCAACAATTTTATGGGTAGAAATAGTTGGTTGGTTCGATTTCAACCTCTGCAGAGCTCTGGGATGTATTTTTATTAGTTTTTGGTTGGAAGAAACCACACTGACAATTACTTCACGTCAGAACAAAAATATGAATAACTTTTTAGACTTCCTCGCGATTTGGTATTTTCATAATTAATTGCTTTTTCTTATTCGTGATCGGCTATACATGAGTGATAGATTTTGTCACCCTACTAACAGCGGTCCTTTGCCGATTTCTAAAATTCTCTGGACATTTCACTCGTCGCTCATGGATTGCAGAAGCAATTGACATTATCTTCATTTCTCATTTCACTGCTTGATTACGATGTGACTAAATAATAATCGGAAAACATAAAAATTGAAATTTATTCATTCACTCCAATAAATTTAAAGTCCGATGACTTTTTGCAAAGAATAATGAGTTTTTTCAATTTATGTTTATGTTCGTACTTTCTTTTATTTTTTCACTTCGATAGGGAATAGAAAAATGAAAGAAAAAACAATAGAGTTGTCTGTCTTTGAGTATATTTCTACTTGGTCATAGAACTACGGAGTATCTCATTTGATAATCACTTCCACAGTACAGATTACAGTCGACGATGTTTTTAGTTAGTCTTTTTGATCAATCGAAGGAAACGCGCGGCCGGCTAAGTAAACTAAGTAAATTGCTTGAAAAATAAAAAAAATATGAGACAACGTAGACTTTAGAAAAAACCCTCCTCCCCCCTCGTAGACAAACGTAGACTTTTGTCAGACCCCCCACCTTCCACCCAGTGAGTCTGCGTGGTTTATGAACGGTCCCTTAGTTCGTCGAGATTAGAGATGGTCGGGTATAGAAATTCTTATACCCGAACCCGACCCGTACCCGAGTGATCAGCAAAAAAAATTACCCGTACCCGACCCGTACCCGATTAAAAATTTAAAAAATTACCCGTACCCGACCCGTACCCGATCAATAATAAAAAAAATTACCCGTACCCGACCCGTACCCGATAAAAAATAGAAAAATTTACCCTTACCCGACCCGTACCCGATTAAAAATTACCTGTACCCGTACCCGACCCGAATGAGTAGTAAAAAGTTTACCAAAATTCAGGATGGAAAAAATAAAGTGTTTTAGATAGCGAGTTAGATAGAGCGTATCAGGCTCTAGTTTGTAAGTAAAATACATTAAAATGCTTGTTTACATTTAAACACATAAATACACTGTGAAGCATGAATAGATTTCCAATGTCTTTGGTACTTTATACTCATTTACAAATGTCAACAAAAGGGAGTAATATCTACTCAAATTTTTCGAGAAGCATATTTATCCAAAATGTCGTAATACCCGTTGTATTCAATTCTGGGTAGGTATGGTTTTTACGAAACAGTGTGACTTTTGATCCAATTCTTTAGAACCACAAGTAAGCGTGCTCATTATCTTGACACACAAATAAAAATTCACATTAGAATCACTTAAAAAATCACGAACATCCCCTAAAATTAATAGAGTATCATCGGTTCGTTTACGTGAATTGACCAAACATCAAATAATTCACGTGTATTCCCGGTGTGAAAAATTCAATTTTGGAAATGGTGAACTGTGAGTCCTTCAAGTGTAAGTAGTTTGAACATTTGTGAGAAATTTTTTTTGGTTACATTTTTTTTACTACAAAGCAAAATGAATTATGATTTTGATTTAAATTAATCTGTCAAATATGCCCGTTTTGTAAGCCTCACAAACCCACACCAACGATGTTAACGGGAGCTGGTGGTTTTTACAGCCATTGAACTTCTGTTCCACCTCCTTTGGAACCCTCAACGAGTGAACACGGTGATAATTTGAGCATTTCGCATGAAAAGATTTTCACCCGTACTTTTGCGACTGTCACGCATCGAGATTTTCAGTGAAAAGAAACGTGAACTAACTCGACGTCAACATTTCAAAAGGGCCTAAAAACAATTGACAGATTTTCTTTGTTTACTTTCTCTTTCGACTGTTCATGTTTTTATGGGTAGAATCCTAATGATTTATATGTAAATTTTGAAAATCTCCAACCAATATTTAAAATAACCGTTTTCTGTTATCTGAATGTGATATGAGTACTACACTACATTTTATATATTAATCAAATAATTTTTACTGGATTGTGCATTAAACAGCTTTAAAATGGCAGTCCATTAAAACCTACGTGAAAAGTAGGGTCTGGCCGCAACATCTCAGAGCTAAGGCAGTGTGTCTTATTAAATATGTTATAAAAAAGTAGGGTGGAAAATATTCACATAACTTTTCACGTAACTATGATTGATCGTTTTTTTTTAAATGAAGAAAAGAAATGTTTTTTTCTGAAAAAGATGCCAGTTTTCAGGTCTAGTTCTAGGTGCGAATGTCAAAACCCCTTGAATCAAATTGTTTATTTTTCGGAACAACTGTTTTGCAAAAAAAAAAATCTCGTCAACGTGTAAACATATTTATGTAAAGTACAAATGGTCGGTTAATCGATCAGAAAAAAAATTTTACCCGTACCCGACCCGTACCCGAG
The DNA here is from genome assembly GCF_030247185.1 of Malaya genurostris. Classification (NCBI taxonomy): domain Eukaryota; kingdom Metazoa; phylum Arthropoda; class Insecta; order Diptera; family Culicidae; genus Malaya; species Malaya genurostris. Next base: position 117,081,474 of record NC_080571.1, on the reverse strand, counting down.
TGAGAAGTAAATTTTTTTACCCGACCCGACCCGTACCCGAGTAAGCAGTAAATTTTTTTTACCCGTACCCGACCCGTACCCGATTGAAAATAAAATTTTTTACCCGTACCCGACCAAAAACCCGTCGGGTACGGGTACGGGTCGGGTTTCGGGTAAAATACCCGATACCCGACCATCTCTAGTCGAGATCACAAAATGTCTGTGTGTGTTTGTATGTATTTATATGTGTATGAGTCAAATAATGTCACTCGATTTTCTCAGAGATGGCTGAGTCGATATTCACAAACTCAGATACAAATGAAAGGTCTTGAGGTCCCATTGATTTCTATTGAATTTTATTCCGATCCGACTTCTGGGCCCGGAATTACAAGACAATCAAAGCAGACAACAAGCAAATCTAAGAAAAAATGCGCACTCAATTTTCTCGGAAATTTTTTTTACCGATTTTTACAAACAATGATGCAAATAAAAGATCTTGAAATTCTTAAAAAAAATTCCAGCAAAGTTGATGTAGACCCGACTTTCGGTTCCGGAATTGCAGCGCGATAAGTGAAAAATTTTCAATATCCTATGAGTATTTTTACCTTTTTCTATAAATATAAAAAATTGGTATAGAATTCGCTCAAACTTTAGAAAAAGGGCCGAATGTCATATGCCAATCGATTCAGCTCGACGAACTGAACAACTGTCCGTGTGTGTATGTGTGTGTGTCTGTATGTGTGTTGTCAATTAAGAGGTCGAGATCTCAGAGATGGCTGGACCGATTTTGATCAAACTAGTCGCAAATGAAAGGTCTCCCCGTCACCCAGAACGCTATTGAATGGTTTTGAGATCGGATGTTTACTTTTTCAGTTTTTCGACAGTATCTGTCACAATTGACCTTGAAAACAGAATATATTTTCAGACTTAGATTTCGCACGGTAATACCTTTCCAACATGCCATGGATTGTTAAAATCCGTCCATTTTTAACGAAGATATCGAAATTTTTGTGTAAGCGACTTTTTCCCCTATTCCAGCAGTAGAAGTTTTAAGCGCTGTCTGGCAAAGAAATACTTGGGAGCAACATAAAACACGATTTTTTATACTGTTACATACATCTGTTTCTCAGTACCCAAAAGACTGTGTACAGCATCCTTTTTCATGACAATTTGCCTCGGACCGATTTTAGCACGGTTCGTTTTTGGCAACATAATCGTTCGAATATGCCATATGTAAACTAGATGATGGCAGAATTTTCGAGTTGAAAGGAGTTCCATAATTATAATGATTTAAACTACTTACAGCAAAAAATGCTGGAAGAGCATAACAGCCATATACCATTCGAATCAGTTCGTCGAGATCAGCAAATGCGTGTGTGACAAATAATTTCACTCAATTTTTTTCAGAGATGACCCAACCGTTTTCTACAAACTCAGATTCATATGGAAAGTCGTATGCTCCCAAACAAGGTTCCCGACCTCTGGTTCCGGAGCTACAGGATGATAGGTGAAACGAAATAAAAATTGTGTGACTCATTTTTCGCGTAGATGGCTGAACCGATCAAAGAATCAAATGAATCATCTAAGATTTAAATGAAATGTTTTAAGATTCTATAAAACATCTTGTTTTTCAGTCAGATCCAACTTCCGGTTTCGGAGATACAGGGTGCTTAGTATAAAAATGTCTATTTCACATAAACTAATCAGGTTTATCGGGTTAGCAGATTTGGATAGTCGATAACCAAATAAACTTATTTCATTTTTGGTTGTATTCAGTTTTCGTTTCGGAAGGCACTCAAAAGTTTTATTCGCACTACGATTCCTCGAATATGTCTACATTGATTTTCGGTTCCAGTATCGAATCGTTTTCTTAAAAAAGCCAAATCGAATTTCAGAAACAAAAGTTTAAATTAAAATAAATCCCATTTTATCCAATTCTGACTTCCGATTCTGAAATTGTAGAATGATGAATTTTTAAGTGAAGCGATATAGAAGATGACCATCCCGAAAAGCGTCAAAGTTGGAATCAAAACTATTGCAATTTATTCGTCATATGGCCATACGAATCGGTTTGGGTTATGCTGGTTCCTGAATACCGGATCTAAAAGTATCTTAAATTACCCTAAACTCTAAAGTGGAAATTACTTCGGCATATCATGGAATGTTTAATCGATTGTTACACTTGTAGATTCAAATTCGATGCGATTTGCAGTTTCGACATTACAGAGTAATGAGTGATTAAAATCTCAAATTGCCACATAAAACGACGGACATTAGAATAATATCATGAAAACTGAAACACCGAAGAATATTCATGCAAAAAACATATGCGGATTGATGAAAAAAGGTATCATCTCACTGCTAGGTGGATTAAGCACGTTTTTCATAGGTGATGGCGAAACAAAGTGCAAATTTTTGCGAACCATTCTCGTAAATTCATCTAGTTGGCAGACCTTGTTAGTTAGTGGATATATAAATCTACTTTGAGACTACTAGTCTCCGGCTTCAGCTTTCGAACGCACCGGTAATAGAGAAGAAAAGCTCCAAAACCGGAACTCACTTCGACTTCTCAGCAACGGTTAAACCGATTTTCACAAATCATGATTAAAATTAAAGCTCTCAGTGTCTTAAAAGATACTGTGCAATTTCATCCACATTCTTTATTATACGGCGATGAGTACGCCTAGCAAACAGCGTGCCTAGTTCAAATTTGTATAGCATGCAGGGTTGCCACATTTAAATCTATAATAATTTGACACAACTATTTACAAAATGAAATGCTTGATTATACCCAAAGAAAGTCAAAATGTCTGTGTGTGTATGTGCGTATGTGTGTATGTTACGTTTTTTTGCACTAACTTTTCTCGGAGATGGCTAAACCGATTTTCACAAACTTAGATTCAAATGAAAGGTCTTGAGGTCCCATAAAAAATTCTCCTGAATATTATTTGGATCCGACTTCCGGTTCGGGAGTTATTAATGTACAAAAAAAGAAAATATGTGTTTTAACTTTTCTCATAGATGGCGCGACCGATTTTCACAAACTTAGGTTCAAATGAAAGGTCCTGTGGTCCCAAGCGTAATTTCTTAATTTCAGGCGGATCCGACTTCCGGATCCGGGAATATAGGGTAAAGTGTGTTAAAAATTGTATATCATCACTTAAAATGGGGAAAACCCTTAGAAAAATTTCTAAATCGACCTCAAATCTTTTCCAATTGATAGTTTTTATCAGTAAACGGTCAAACAAACCGACTTCGTTTATTCTTTCAAGAATCGAAGAAAATAATTTTGAAGAATACCACAGTATTATATATGATAGTATGATTGATATGAGAAAGGCATCATTACACCACTAGGTGGATTAAAACATGTTTTTTATGTTGTCTCAGTTTTAAATAATATTTCTGTTATTCAGTCGATTTTTTCCTACGATTGTTTCTCTTCTTTTATTTCTTTTTAATCTTGCTGTTTTTTCTTTTGTTTCTGTACTCCTGGTGTTGGTATTTTTCTTGTAATTCTATTCTTGTGTTGTTTTTGTTTTGAGGTCGTTTCTCGTTATCAGACGTTTCAGATCTTCTATTGTTTCTGTTGCTATTCTCTACTCTTATTATTTAACTTGTATTCCCTCTATTCAATCAGTTTAGATATCGTGTTTTCAACGCTCACTTGATCATGCGACAGACTTGTGTCGAAAACAAACAGTAAATCAGCGGATTGGCAGCCGAATTGAGCGGTGCCAAGCTTTGGATGAAGGACGCTATCGCGATGTTGGTCTGCGTTTGCGGAATCTGCTCAAACACCTGTAGCAGATCGAACACGATATACGGTGACCAGCACAGCACGAATACTATCACTATCACGATGGTCATCTTGACCGTTTTCACTTTTGCCTTTGGAATAATGCCTCTGGAGCTTGCTCTTCTGCTCGCCAAATCTGCCATCCCGTTGCGGGTTCGGTCTGCAACGAGATTGAAAAGAGAGCAAAATTAGCACTCAATCGGGCGGTAATTGCACTTGAAGCAGATATCCTCTCGTACCGGTTGGTCCCAGGATGGCTCCCTTGGCCCAAATCGTCTTGACGATGATTGCATAACACGCTGAAATGATCAACGCTGGTAGGACAAAGAGCGAGGTGGCCACCCAGCACATGTAGACCTGCCACCGCCACGGTTCAACCAAATCAATCCAGCACTGCTTGCGTCCTGCAAAAGTACAAACGGCAGCGTGGGTTGAAGGAAATGGCTCTGAAGGATTCGCAATTGCTTCCGCTCAGTGAAGCCCGGAATGAACTTACCCTGTATTGACCGTTCCTCGTACAAATAGAAAATTGGAAGCGAGAAAAGTGCACTCAAACTCCAAGCTGCAGCGACTAGTCGACGGGCACGGTTCCCTGTAAATATCCGTTCAAGCATACAGTTCAATTAAATCGTATATTAAAAATGAACTACTGGCTCGCTGACTCAATCAGAGACAGCGGTAACAAAGGCACTTACAGCACCCGGAGAAATTCATTGGATGTGTGATTGCGTCGTACCGATCGATGCTGAGGGCCACCAGGACATAGGTGGAAGCGTAGGTCACGCTAGCTTGAGCGAATCGAATCGCCTTGCACGCGGCATTTCCGGCTCTCCACGAGACCGTCATCCGCCAAATTATATCCGTCAGTACACTCAGCAGTCCCACGCAAAGATCTGAAAGCAAACATGCAAACAAACGGATGAGAACTACTTTTCAAACAGGTTAATCCGTTGCACGGGAAAAAACACGTTGTAACAGGGTAAATATCCTTTCTAAACGAGCACATCGATCAACATCCAAACCCCCCACCGGTGTTTGATGAATTCATTACAATGCAATTGCTCGTAACTCCGCAAATCCGGTCCCCCAGGGCAAACGAATCACCATCCAAACCTCCATCAAAGAGTTCGGAAAATCAATTTGCATTTAACGGAAAACTATCACCCGTGTGTGCACGAACCGTAGTGTGGTTCAATTAAAAAGTTCAAGTACCTAAATGCATTCCGTATTTTCATGAGAAAGTAATATTAAATTAATTTTAGCATGGAGTCTTTTAGCCTGTGAGCAGATAATTGCTAGAGTAATGGTATAAAATTATCGGCATTTATCGTTGAACCATCAAGCAGGATGTAGAAAAAATGCATGTATTGGCTGTGGGAACCGTTGTCAAAAGAGCTATCCAATAAACAACGGAAGTTCGCATTTGGATAGAACGTTTCGATAGAAACCAGGAGCAGGGAATCAGCGCGAGAATGAAATTTCAGTTGATTGTCAATCGTCCATACTGGTAAATCGAATTTACCCACAGATTTAATGTAATGATGGAGTTAGAAGTTCTTGAATTAATTTGGTTGTGGTTTGTATAAATATTGTACCTATTGTATGAATCCACAATTAGGGCAGTTGTCTTTGTTAACGAGAGATAACAGCAGCAAAAAAATTTCTTGTCACATTTTTACCTTTCTCATATAGGAAGAATATCCAATCTCTGTGAATCGCAAAACCTTAAAAAAACCTGTATGTGTGACAATCACTCAATTTTCTCTAAGAAGACTGAACCCATTTTTACAAACCTAGATTCGAAAGAAAGGTATTATAGTTCTATATAAATGCTCTGAATTTAATTTGGATCGGAGTTCGAAGATGCAGAAATCCTACAAACTCTTCTAAATTGGAACTAAAATTGTTTTTTTTTTTTTTTTTATTCAAGAATATAATGTTTAAGGCACACTGCTTAAGCTCTAAGATGCCAAGGGCTTTTACTAATTTAAAATTTACGACTAACTTAAAACTAGGGTTGTATCATTAAGTAATGTCATATTTGGGTCGCAGTGGTTGACTTTGGCAGATCCAGCCTTCATGTGGTGATCGGCCGGTGATCTGAATATTTCATGAGAGTCTTCCATATGGCGTTGGTGAATATTCATGTTGGCCGCATTCTTCGGTCCGTGTGGGTCCGCGGGAAACACCCCCAGGTTACGAATACCCGGCGGGTGGCCCGCATGCTGTTGATAAGTTTCCGTGGGCGATGATGGTGTTGTTACAGAAGAAAATGAAAAAAAAAGATAGCGAAGTAAATATTGCGGAAAACGAAGTAAAATGGGGATATGGGAATGAAATGACTAAAACGACAGAGATCTAATTAGTTGACATCGAGATGGTGAAAAGACGGGGAGGGGGGAAGCGAAGGTTAGTGACAGCAAAAAGATCTTGTTAGTTCCGATGAAGATGGTGGACAGATGAGGAATCGGGATAATCGGCGGAAGTTAGTGTCGAACCTGCAGTTGAGAAATAATTCTTAGCCACAGTTGAAACAACGTCGATAAATAGGAGGAACTTTCTAAGCCAGATGTAACAGATTACACTTGTATATTAATGTGTTTGAGAAACTGGTATATGAGAAGCATATATGAACTATCCCGACTCGCCAACACATCCCGAACCGGAACCTCAGGCGGTCTACCTCGGGCCCTGAGGGATTCCAGTAGCTTCGACCTGGCGTCGCGATACTCTACGCACGACCACACGACATGCTCGATGTCCTGATAACCGTCGCCACAGGTGCAGAGCCCGTTCTCCACGATCCCGATACGCCGGAGATGTGCGTTGAATGTATAGTGATTTGACATGAGTCGTGACATAACGCGAATGAAATCACGACTCACGTTCATCCCCTTGAACCAAGGTTTCGTCGATACCTTAGGGATAATGGAGTGTAGCCATCGTCCCAGTTCGTCATTGCTCCATGAAGTTTGCCAACTTTCGAGAGTTTTCTGACGAGAGATACTGAAAAATTCATTGAAGCAGATTGGTCTTTCATAAATATCACCTTCTAATGCGCCCACTTTAGCCAATGAGTCTGCCTTTTCATTGCCCGGAATGGAACAATGCGAAGGGACCCAGACTAACGATATTAAATAAGACCGTTCAGATAAAGTACTCAAATGTTCCCGTATTTTCCCCAGGAAATATGGGGGACACTTTCCTGGCTTCATTGCCCGGAGAGCTTCTATTGAGCTTAGACTGTCCGTGACAATGAAGTAATGGTCTTTGGGCAAGGTTTCAATGATCTCGAGGGTGTACTGAATAGCAGCTAATTCTGCGACGTAAACTGAAGCCGGATCACTGAGTTTGTAAGAAGCGGTGATGTTTTGATTGAAGATGCCGAAGCCTGTGGACTTGTTAATGTTTGATCCGTCAGTGTAAAACACCTTTTCACAGTTGACTGTTCTAAATTTATTATAAAAAATATTTGGGGCCACTTGAGGGCGCACGTGATCCGGAATTCCACGAATTTCTTCTCTCATGGATGTGTCGAAAAACACAGTAGAATCAGAAGTATCCAAGAAATGAGCACGGTTGGAAACAAACGAAGAAGGATTAATATTCTGAGCCATGTAATCAAAATACAAGGACATAAAACGGGTTTGAGAATTAAGCTCAACTAACCTTTCGAAATTTTCAATCACCAGAGGATTCAAAATGTCGCATCGAATGAGCAAACGATATGAGAGATCCCAGAACCGGTTTTTCAATGGGAGAACACCCGCCAGCACTTCGAGGCTCATCGTATGAGTCGATTGCATGCAACCCAAGGCAATACGCAAACAACGATACTGAATTCTTTCCAGCATGATGAAATGAGTGTTCGCCGCGGATCGGAAGCAAAAGCATCCGTATTCCATCACGGACAATATCGTTGTTTGGTACAGCCTGATCAGGTCTCCTGGATGGGCACCCCACCACGACCCGGTTATTGTACGAAGAAAGTTGATTCTTTGTTGGCATTTTCTTTTCAGATACCTAATGTGACATCCCCAGGTGCCTTTGGAGTCGAACCAGACCCCGAGATATTTAAATGTGAAGACCTGAGCTATGGTTTCACCCCCTAGTTGAAGCTGTAATTGTGCTGGTTCTCGCTTTCTCGAAAATACAACCAGCTCAGTTTTCTCCGTAGAGAACTCGATACCCATTTGAAGAGCCCATGTGGATAAGTTGGCAAGAGTATCTTGTAACGGCCCTTGCAGATCGCCAGCTTTGGGTCCTATAATAGACACAACGCTGTCATCGGCAAGTTGTCTTAGCGTGCAAGATGTGTTGATACATTTATCGATGTCGTTTACGTAAAAATTGTATAGAAGGGGGCTTAAGCATGAGCCCTGAGGAAGACCCATGTAACTGAATCGTATTGTCGACAAATCACCATGCGCGAAATACATGTGTTTCTCAGACAATAGATTATGTAAAAAGTTGTTCAAAACTGGCGAAAGACCATGCTGATGCAGCTTCTCAGATAAGATATTTATAGAAACTGAGTCAAAAGCCCCCTTAATGTCTAGGAAAACTGACGCCATTTGTTCTTTACGAGCAAATGCCATTTGAATTTCTGTTGAGAGCAACGCAAGACAATCGTTCGTTCCTTTACCCCTGCGGAAACCAAATTGTGTATCTGAAAGTAAGCCATTAGTTTCGACCCAATTGTCTAGACGGAAGAGAATCATTTTTTCGAACAATTTCCGGATACAGGAAAGCATAGCAATCGGCCGATACGAATTGTGATCGGAGGCTGATTTTCCTGGTTTTTGAATGGCGATCACTTTCACTTGTCTCCAGTCATGTGGAACAATGTTGTCCTCAAGGAACTTATTGAATAAACTCAACAAGCGCCTTTTGGCGGGGTCTGGCAGATTTTTCAACAAGTTGAATTTTATTCTGTCTAATCCCGGGGCTTTATTGTTACATGACAAGAGTGCAAGTGAGAGCTCTACCATCGAAAACGGTGTTTCGTTTGTATTTGGTGTCGCGGCGCGGGTGATCTTCTGTTCCGGAACAGAGTCTGGGCATACTTTTTTAGCGAAATCGAATATCCAGCGGTTGGAATATTCCTCGCTTTCATTCGTGGTGTTATGATTGCGCATTCGTCGGGCTGTGTTCCAAAGAGTGCTCATAGATGTTTCTTTCGTTAAGCCGTCTATAAACCGACGCCAGTAACCGCGTTTCTTGGCTCTAATCAAGTTCTTAGTTTTAACGTCTAACGCCGCGTAATTCCGGTAATTATCAGGTGTTCCATTTTTTCTGAATATTTTATACGCGGAGGCTCTCTCCGCGTTTAAATTTGTGCACTCTTTGTCCCACCACGGGTTGGGAGGACGGATGTTAGTTTTCGCGCCGGGTACACGTTTCGTCTGAGCTTGAGTCGCGGTGTCGAGAATCAAGCCAGCCAAAAACGTGTACTCTTCCTCCGGAGGAAGTTGTTGAGTTCTTTCAAGTTTCTCAGATATCGAGGTCGCATAGCTATTCCAATCAATATTTCGTGTGAGATCATACGAAACATTGATTGTCTTCGATGGTTTTGAGCCGCTGGTGATTGATATTACGATCGGTAGATGATCGCTACCGTGGGGATCAGGAATTACCTCCCACGTGCAATCCAACCGTAGCGATGTCGAGCAAAGGGATAAATCCAGCGCACTTGGTCTTGCTGGTGGTGCAGGAATCCGTGTCATTTCTCCCGTATTCAAGATTGCCATATTGAAGTTGTCGCAGATATCATGGATCATAGTTGATCTGTTATCATCGTGAAGACAGCCCCATCCCGTACCGTGTGAGTTAAAGTCTCCTAAAACCAACGTCGGTGCAGGAAGGAGCTCTACGATATCACTGAGCCACCGATGCCCAACCGAGGCTCTTGGGGGAATGTAGATGGAAGCAATGCAAAGGTCCTTACCTTTGATTGTAACATGACATGCGACAACTTCAATACCTGGTATCGAGGGGAGGTTAATGCGATAGAAAGAATAGCACTTTTTGATCCCCAAAAGTACTCCTCCATAGGGATTATCTCGATCCAGACGAATAATGTTAAAATCGTGAAAGTTTAAGAATATTTCAGAAGTTAGCCAAGTTTCGCACAATGCAAATGCGTCACATTTCAGATTGTTTACTAGAAATTTAAATGAATCTATTTTTGGGATAATACTTCTGCAATTCCACTGTAAAACAGTGATTAGATCCGTGACCTCGGTGGATGATTTAGCCATCGAAAGATACAATCGCTGAAAGAAGGGGCCAATTTGCAGTCAACTGCTTCAAATATGTTTTTACTGTTGGCATGAAAGCAATTAAAATGCTTCTAAGAGGGTCTGAAATATTGAAAGTTGTAAAAATCCAGTCCACAACATCAGAGAACTTTATAAGTCCAGCACCTAGTTGGTTCTCTGGTGGATTTTCAGGGACGCTTGGGGATTTTTTAGTCCCTGGAAGCGGTGGGAATTCCATCTCGGAATTGAGTTTTCCGAGACCAGGAGCTTTTTGCTTCGGTGATTTTTCCCGATTCCCGTTAGCTGTAACTTTTCGAAGCCCTTCGGAAGACACCTTCGAACCCTTACTAGGTAGCTTATGAGAAGATTTATTCATTCTTTTCCTACAGCTACGAGGGACCGCTGAAGATGGACCTTCCAAAGGGTCGTCAGAATCGCTCTCGTCAGTTGACAAGCAGGCATATGGATTCGTTGCCTGTTTAGGAGGGGTGGCACTCTTAACCATCTCGGCAAAGGAACGCTTGGAGTGTTCCTTCAGGGAACGCTTCATCCGATCTCCTCGCAGTTTGTAAGCGGGACAGTCAGAGAGGTCATGCGGACCCTCCTTACAGTAGAGACACTTTTCAGCATCCTTACCGCAAGAGCCGTCCGCATGAGCTTCCCCACAGTTAGCACAACGTGGCTTATTGCTGCAATGGGTAGCTGTATGCCCCAGTTGTTTGCAATTGGTACAATTCATTATCCGGGGTACAAATAAACGAACAGGCAAACGAATCCGGTCCAAGAGGATGTAGTTGGGCAATGCCGAGCCGGCGAAGGTCACACGATAAGAGTCTGATTGGGGATAAGACTTTGTTCCATCCCCGGCGATCGATACTGAATGCAATCGCTTGCAATCCAGTATCTTGACATTCTTAAGTGAGGGGTCTTTAAAACAACCCGCCCCGTACTTAAGAATATCCTCGCAAGTCAAACTCGAATCGGTGACCACACCGTCGATTTCGACTTCACGAGCTGGCACGTAGACGCGGTACTCCAGCGTAAAAGGATCATTTTGAACAAGCTCATTAGCCTGTTTTGAGCTGGTAAACAGGACCCTGAGCTTGTCTGGCCGTATTCTATCTATACTTTTTATGGTATTATATCGCGAATTCAGGTCCCGCGATATTTTTAAAATATTCAGTTTTTTTTCCTTTGATTTGGTCCGGAAATAGACCGCGTAAGGCCCGGCCGGTAGTGCGAGCCCATCAGGATAGCTCTTTATGCGGGACTTTTTACTGACAAGGGAAGTCTCCATTTGAACATCGGGAGCGGGGGGGGCAGGTTTTAAATTAGACATAGCGGAACTACTTCCGCGCAAAAACAAATGATTCGGGGGGAAATATAATGGTCAAATAAAGAAATAAAAATAAACGAAGTAAAGGTACTTAACAAAGATCCAACGGGGGACACCAAGCTGGACTTCGTCGATCGGCGTATCGCCGCTTTGATGATGTGCAAAAAACCTCCGAGAGGAAAAGGCACACTTATTTATAATCCTCACACAATGGCCGCTTGTTTATAATCCTCACACTTGGCCTTGATCGGCGAAACAATAATCGGCTAACGGTACCGTTTCGATCGACCGCTCGCAATAAGGCACTGTTCTATTATATAATACGAAAAAAAAAACCTATCAGAGGAAAAAGCACTATTGTCTATCACACAATATCGTCCGACCACTTTATCACACACACACAACTGGTTTTCAATGCTTTCGCAGTAAATCCAAATCACGTCCGTTCGCTCGGAAGGTTGAAACGGCAAATGAAAATTGTTTTAATTTAAAGTTCATATTAGTTGGGGGTGAAATGAACCGAATTCCATTATGGCGGTCCCCAGTTTCCGTTTCCGGAAGTACAGGAAATAGTGGTTGAATTCTATAAAACGGAGTTCATTTCATTTTCTCATATATGACTGAATATTAATTGTAAATCGTAAGAAAGATAGCAACCGTTTTTTTTTTTGAAAAGCTTCATAATTGATTTTATAAGTTTTTGTGTAATTTCGTAAACCATATGTATTTGAACGTTACTCAAAGAGCTGCATAGTAGAAATAGTCCGGTTTCGGGTATTTTCACCGAACCCGACGGGTACGATTTTTCCATTTTAAACGGGCACGGGTCGGGTTCGGGTATAAAAATTTTGTCGGGTTTCGGATATTTAAACCCGACTACAAAAGTTTTTCGGGTTCAGGTCCGGCACGGGCAAAGATTTTTATTTTTTAGTGGGTCGGGTTCGGGTTTGGAAGAAAATTTTTATCTCAACGGGTCGAGAACGAGTATTTTTTCATTTTCGATCGGATACTGGTCGGGTTTGAGAACAAGAAATTGCTTACCCGACCATTTCTACTGCATAGACAATTTCTCTTATTGTTGGATATACAAAATTTATCAAAATGAGTCAAAAAATTTCACAGTTGTTAACCGTAGCAAATGTAGAACCTTATGACTTTTTGCACAATATAAAATAAGCGTTTTTCAGTAACGCTGTCGTTATCAGAAGACTTATGAAAACACCGTTGACAAAAAAAGCAAGATCAGTATAAGATAAAGAACAACGACACGTGCTACTAGAATGGAAACACTATAGCCTTTTTCCAGTTCTGAAAAAATAGTATTATATCAAAATCACGGTCTATTTATGAACGAAAATATTCATTTTGTCGTGAATACGACTTACTTTACTATGGAGCGCCTTTTCAAAATTAGCTCTCTAAGAGAGTGATAAGTTTTCGATCGCCAATATCTCTTATTGTATCTAACGTATTAACATAATTTTTGCTACATACCATCGGAAATATGATCATCATTTTATGATAACATTTTCAGTTGTATGAGATGATCACAAATAAATCTAAAGTACTTCAAAGATTGCTCCTTTGCAAATCGAAGATACAGATCAGTAATTAAGGGCAAATCCAGAATAACTTGAAGAGCCTTGTGAACTTTACGCAGTGTGAAATTCCCACACAAACTAGTGCGAATAAAACCAGCATTTGACTGCTTGTCGTTCGAGAAAAATGCTCCGAGCAGTGTTCAATATCAATATTTTCTTCAATTCCACAATTATGTATGTTGCTATTGTGGTAGAAAATATTTGTCGCCAATAAGTCAATCATTAGTTTAAATACTCCGTCACAATTCTAGAAGCGAAGCAGTTAAAGTTATGAAATTCACACAACCCGGAGGGCCAAGTGTCATATACCATTCGACTCAGTTCATCGAGCTGAGCAATGTGTGTGTGTATGTGTCAAATAATCTCACTAGGTTTTCTCGGAGATGGCTGAACCGATTTTGACAAACTAGGATTCAAATGAAAGGTCTCGTGGTCCCATACGGAATTCCTGAATTTCATCTGGATCCGACTTCCGGCTCCGGAATTATAGGGTAAAGTGTGTTCAATATTGTACACCGTCACTTAAACCGGCGAAACAAAAAACGTAAAAAATCTTCTAAACTGGTCTCAAAACTATACAAATCGATAGTCATTATCAGTAGGCAACTAAACAAACCGATTCCGGCTATCCTGGTTCCCGGTATCCGGTTCCGGAAGTACCGGAAATAGTGGTCATATATACCAAAATGGATCTCACTCACTTTTCTCAGCGATGGTTTGACCGATTTCCACAAACTTAAATTCAAATGAAAGGTCTTCCGGTCCCATACGGAATTCCTGAATTTGATCCGGATCTGACTTTCGGTTCCGGAATTATAGGGTGTGTACTAGAAGAGTTTGTGTGTCATGTTAGTTGGTGGCCGTACTAACCGACTTCGATTATACCGGTTCTCGGGTTCCGGTGCCGGAAGTGCATATAATAGTGAACCCATTTCGTTCTCTTAAGGATGGCTTACGCAATCAAAGCACTGTTTTATTCTGTATGTTATGCATAAACAATCACTTGGTTTCTTTCAAAAATCGAAGAGAAAATTTGAATAGAATACCACAATATTATATGTACATGAGAAAGGCATCATTACACCACTAGGTGGATTAAAACAGGTTTTTGCACTAGCTTCTCTCGGAGATGGCTGAACCGATTTTAACAATTCAAATGAAAGGTCTTGTGGTCCCATACAAAATTCCTGAATATTATTTGGATCTGACTTCCAGTTTCGTAGTTATGGGGTAAAATGTGCAAAAAAATTAAAATAAGTGTTCTAACTTTTCTCATAGACCGATTTTCACAAGCTTAAGTTCAAATGAAAGGTCCTGTGGCCCCATACGGAATTCCTGAATTTCATCAGGATCCGGATATGTACGGTGAAGTGTGTTATACCATCACTGAAAAGGGCGAAAAACCGTAAAAAAATTTCTAAGTCGACCTCAAAACTTCTCCAATTTATAGTTTTTATCAGTAGACGGTCAAACAAACCGATTTCGGTTATTCTTTTAAGAATCGAAGAAAATTATTTTGATAAATACCACAGTCTTATATATGATAGTATGATTGATATGAGAAAGGCGTCATTAAACCACTAGGTGGATGAAAACAGGTTTTTGGAGGTTTTTTTGCCTTTTTCATATAGAAAGGCGATGCAATCACTGTGAAAACCGAACTTTCAACCCAGGTCCGGAGGGCCGAATGTCATATACCATTCGACTCAGCTCGATGAACTGCACTCACTTTTCTCGGAGATGGCTGAACCGATTTTCATGAACTTAGATTCAAATGAAATGTCTCATGATCCCAAAGCCTGCTATTAAATTTCAATTTTTAGAGAGAAAATGTGCACTCAATTTTCTCGGAAACGGTTTAACCTATTTTCACACATCAAGATTTAAAGGGAGGCCTTATAGTCTAAACAACTTTTATAACATTTTATCAGTCAGAATTCCGGTTCCGGAACTAAAGCGTGATAAGCGAAAATTTCCTATTTCATGAGTATTTTTTCACAAACAATGGTCAAACACAGGTGCCAATCCCATAAAACTGACTGATAAATTCTTCTAGTTTGCAGAACTTGTGAGTTTGTGAGCATATAAGCTTAATCCAGCACTACTGGTTCCGCATTTCCTGTTCCAAAGGTGGTGGAGAATAACTCGAAAAGTAGAACTCACTTCAATTTCTCAAACTACTTTCCGTGAGTTACCCATTTTTTTGTTAAAATAACTTACATAACACAAAAATGAAAACCCGAGAAAAAATTTCCTGCGCACTGCAAAAGTAATTTTTGTTGTACGAAGACAATTTTAGTAAAAGCCTTGGTATTACATTCCTGTAGTAGAATTTGACCTTCTGTTTCAACAGACTTCGCAGCCGATTCAGAGTGTACAAAACCATTGCACGGCACGGCTTGTGCTACGATTCTACTGACACTACGAATCCTTCCCGGTCGGGGCTCGAACATACGACAACTGGTTTGTAAGACGAGTGCCTTATGCATTGAACCGCCAACCCGGGACAATTTTAGTAGTTACTGTCAAATATAATAATTTTGTTTTTTAATCCTCACAAATTTTCATTGGTAAGACAGAATCAACAAAATTATTTTTCAGTGTAGATGGCAAGTTCCCAAGTAGAACACGTTATTATACTTCAATGACTGTAAAACAAATTCATAGAATAAGTTGAAGGCAGAGTAACGTGCATGATAACTGCTATATAACCTGAAAAGCGAAGGAGGCGAAACTTGTGCGAATTATCGAGGGCTGCCAAACTGGTTGTCTGCAACGAATATTTGATTTGAACAAAAATGCATTTTGTGATAGCTAATGAATATTGTATTAATTGATTATAATGGCTTCCATTTGCAAAAGTTTTTCCAACCATACACTATCGTGACAAAGCGTTCAAGTATTCTCCGGTAGAAAGAAGATACTTTCCAAAAAACAAAAACAAAGTTTGTGTCGCTCAAATACCGGTAAAAATTCTTCAAAATTCCGGCTCAACCAATTGTTTTCTGAATTGAGAGCTTATTTTTGGCTTATTGATGTCATATTATTGTCCGTGAAAATATACGGAAACTTTCAATCGACACTGTATTTGTTTTTCTTTGTTGTATCACAACGAATACGGTAAACTATATGAAATCATTACTTAACATAGTCTTGCAGTGTGTGAATTTTTTTTGTTAAATTTAGTTTCGGTGCCCGGTTGGCGACCAACAACAGTTGCGAGCATGCGGTAAGAGTTAAATTACCGAAAAGTTAAGTCGGAACTTATTGGACCTTAGTATGATGAGATGTGAATTTGTAACATTATTTTGACTTCAATGTCACTATCACAATCCGAATTTTTTAGTTGTGTCTATCATGCGACCATTATGCAGCATAGGATTTATTTTCTTTTTTTTTTCATGAACAAGTTACAGGTGCTACTTGGGTTACTATGAGAGACCTATTTCAAAAAAGAAGATGCGGCCCGCTTCATCGCTCACACCCAAAGCAAAGTAAAGTCCTGGCATTACATTCCTTTTGTGGGTTTTGGCTTTTCTATTTAAACAGACTTCGCAGCCGATTCTTAGCGTACAGAATCATTGCATGACTAGTATTACTAAGAATCTTTCCAGGTCTCCCTAATTGGGAAATACATTTCTTTCAAAGTCACTCAAGGTGATGCTATTGATTAAAATGTAGTGTTAATTTTTCGTATTTGTGATTACGTCAAAATTAATTTTGCTATAATATTGTTTATTCAGACGTAAGCTCTATCGACATAGATTACATCACAAGCCGACATATGTTCGCCAATCGCGTAGTAAATTGTTGCAGATCGATTCGGTCTTTTAAACGAATTTATAGTTCTACTTGATAACCATCCGTGTCCTTAAATCATATGTCATAAATCGACCGTGTGTTTCTCTCATAAACAACGGACAAGAAAGAACATGACAATGTTGGTAGGAAACGAGTAAGGTCAAGTTACTTAAACTGAACCATTGGAAGTGAAGAATGCACTTGTAATTGCTCAATTTTATCAGTCAATACATTTTCGTGACACAAGCATTCCAGTTTCATAGAAACAAATTTACGAATCTTTTCATTGTTTATGCTTTGGACAATATGTGAAAAGCTTCAAGAAAAGTAAAATAAATCCGGGATGCTATGTTAGGACAATGTTGAGTTTTTCGAATTACTTTCTATATCCCGATTGGTGAATTATAGCAACACATGATGACAGTTCTCAAAGCTTTTGTATGGATAAGTTCCTTTTTCTTTTTCTAGTGCAAACACACATCAATTGTTAGTCGGAGTCGTTCTTTTCTTTTCTTTTCTTTTCTGAAATTGCAGTTTCCCCCCACTAGTAGACAAGAAGAGTAACCTTTATCTTCCACTTTAACCAGCAATGATTGCTGATTTGTAGTTTTATTGGCATTCCGATTTATGGCTTTTGTTGTCTTAATTCTTCGGGTCGCGTACGATGCGGTTCGCGGTCGATGCGAGTGCATGACTGGAAGACGAGTTACTTGTTGGAAGTTGAAAGATAAATTCATTGAAGCGGAAGTGGGAATTTTATTTCATTGTTGTGTGCAGTAGAATTTAATACAATTAGGGCATTGGTACCGATTTTCATTGCTTTAAACGTAGTTTCACTCTTGAATTGCACAGCTATTTATCCATTACCCAAAACTAAGCCAGTAATATTAGATTTACTAATAAGATTCCAAGCAAACATTTGAAACCATGTTCGAATCAAGACAGGTTTGATTTTTTGAACTAAAGGGAAGCGTATACCGGTAAAATGATTCTGTCAAAAGTTTCCAACATGTCAACTAGGTGGGATGTAATCATAAATTAATCTAACAATCTGGTATTACTGTGTACTCAATCATAACTTGGTTATTTTCATATTCAAAGAAATAAGAGATAATTCGGTACTCATGAAATTTTGATACAATAAGTATTACTCAAAGCATCATATTGTTTGACTGCTGACTGCTGACTTAAAAAAATATTCGTGGTTGTTTAAATCCATATTTTTTACCTTACTCTTCACTATACGTGGCCGGGTGTCAATTAAAAATTAGGAAATAGTCGCGTTAGATTTTTTGTCATAATTTTGAACGCTAATAAGCCAGTGATCTGTGGATGGATTTATATAATTTAATTAACAATCGATTCGAAAACATTTAGCTTCAAAATGTATGGTAATGCTTATGACAGACATGTGATATCGGTATCACTGTACACCATGAAATCACATGTCTGTCACCCTGAATCACGGTGGTATCACGCGAGCATCATGATACAACGGTGATTTCCGTACTACGGTCATTCATCGTTGTACAGCGCAAAATCACATCACTGTTTACTGCTACCAGCGCCATTGGCGAGCGATGGTGAACTCATGAAACAGTATTTCCTTCTTCTGAGCATCAAATAATAAACAATCATCGTCATATTTTGAAAAAAAAAATCTCGGTAAAATGCTAACAAGCAGCATAAAACTTATAAACTTTGTAGCATATTTTCAAAAAGCAGTCAAGCTAAGAAATATTCATTAATTAGGTGAAGTTTTGAAATACAAATAGAGAAAACAATTTATTCATATTTGTACAAAAAATCAGCACTATTGAGTAATTGTTTTCTATTCAATAACAAGTAAGATTATTGTTGAAATGGGCTTAAAAACATAATGATTCATATTTTGAATGCACATGTGGTAATAATAAACGATAAATATCCAATACATGAATAAACCAATTGTGTAATCATCCTGTTTCTTGATGACCTATCGAAATTCCATTTATAACATTGGTCCCCTATATTCACTTCTGGAAACTCTAAATCTTCTTATTACTTCGTCTTGTGTCATCGGGTTGAATGCCGTTCGATGGAAAGAAAACTTGTTTTTAAATTGTTTAGAAAGAGTCTTATTTTGAGGTATGAATAGAGAGAACATCGAATCATGTTTTTCAGTGTGAGTAATTTGAAGCAGAAAACATACCAAGTTACATATTCAATTTAAGAAATACTTGTAATAGTTTTCAGTGTTACTTCATAAATATAGCATAACTTCTCAAAATCCTAATAAAACCATTATCAGATTATATTCCAGTGTAGTAGACCGTTTTTCATAAGATTTCTGTAGCACTTTGCTGTTATATAATAGCATCAAACCTATGTCAAATCTATTTCGGAATGATTTAAAATTCGAGAAGGTTTTAAATTCAGTTTTATGATGAACATAATCCTTTTTATGAAAATTTCGTGATGAATAAACTGTTACGTTGACAGAATTTTTCTGAAATATGTGTGTGCCATGCCGTTTCTGATGGTTACATAATATCTTAGATTTATTTACTATTTTGAGACTCAATCTTAATAGTTTATGCGCTCTTATTTTTATCCTGAATATGCGGGTGAAAAAGGAATTATGACTGAACACCTTGAAATTCATTCGGATTTGGCAAAAGTCGGTAAGATTTACAAACAAAATTTAGTGATTCATCACCATTTTGGTAGAAATCAGCGTCGTTGCAAAAAAATAGTGCTCGTGTACCGAAAATTAGTTCTAAAAGCCTTTCATATTTCCTCCATTTCATATTTTCATTTGTTTTTTTATTTTTATCAGTGAATGTTACGGTAGAACATCAAAATTATGAACATCTAATTTTCTCTAATACTAATTACATTTAAACAATGATATGAGTGATACTGTCATCCAATGAACACTTACACACAAATAGTTTAATAGCTAAGACAGAGCGACAAGATTATATCTGTCATAAATTAGTTGCTAGTAATAATCTTCAAACCACAAAAATTTTTGGTTTCAATATTATCGATCATCGGAGCTGGGAAATTAAGCTAAATTTTGAGTTTTTTCGTTTCACACTACATTCATTCTGTGCGCAAAACATGTCTGTCACCTCATCGTTGTACGCTTACAACGTTGTACAGAAATCATTGTGCGGAAATCACATGTCTGTCAGCGGTATAACGTCGTTTCAGTATTTTATTAGCATACTATTGAACAATTGGTTGGAATCGACCCTCAGATTCGTTTCGAGTAACATTCGCCGGATCTGCGTTGCCTAGCCATGTCTATATCGATATAATCCGTCTTCCTGTTCGGCTTTTCGTACCGCATGTTATGAATTGCACGAACTGTAAAAAATGTCGGACATACAGCTACTTATTGTAGTAATAATTCTAAATGTATAAAATGTCAAGGGCCCTATAAGGATAATCTCTGCGATAAAGAAAATGTGTTTATTGTGGGGAGAGTCCTCATGATGATCTTTCAGTATGCGCTGCATTTAAGTTGCGTAAAGACAAATATAAGCTTTCTACAAAAGCACGGTCTAAGCGCACATATGCAGAAATGCTCAAAACGATCATTTATGTCCCACCTTTGGAAACCGAAAACGGGTTTTCAAATCTTGCGGAGCCAGAGGAATCTGACTCTGACGGAATTAGTTAAGATACCTCGTTTGTCACTCCTCAAGGGTCTGTTAAGAGGAGATTACCAAACCACAAAATACAAAAAAAGGCACCTAAAATTACACCTTCAAAAAAAGATCCCCGTGTTAAATCTAAAAAGCCAAATTTAAAACCAAAAACTGTGCCTCCTGGTTTGTCAAATTCACAAACCAATCCAGGAGCTATCACAAGAATAGACAATAATCCAGTGGGCTCCGTTTCACAGCCACCATTAGGATTACTGAAGTTTTCGGAAATTGAAGAATGGATTTTCGCAGCATTCAATATTTCTGAACCTCTAAAGACCATCATAATGGCATTCCTTCCAATAGCTAGAACTTTTTTTGAACAGTTATCAGCTCAATGGCCAATGATTCTGGGAGATTTCAATTCGCACGGAATGATGTGGGGTTCCGTTTTCAATGATGTGGACGTGCCATCGCCAGAGCTCGTGAACTAAACTTAAAAGAAATACCAATGTTCCGTAAATCTATCACCATTGATTCTACCGCTAAAACATTGATTATGTTAAGAAATATTTATCGAAGGTACCAAAAGAATAGGATTCAGGGAAAAGAAAATTTCAGCTAATAATCTCTCTAATATCATTATATAAAGAATAAATGATATCAAAAACAGGGAATTCTCAGCAAGCTAGATAACTAATCTAAGCCTTTTTGGAAACTGTCTAAACTTCAAGACAAGCCGAAACCGATGCAACCCCTTCGTCTGGGTGACTGTTGGCTTATAACACCGGTTGAAAAGGCTATCTTTTATAGAAATCACACTGATGTAGAGGTTATATAAATCACACTGATAACAACGAAAGAGAAAGATGATTAATAATTGCAGTTTTCAACCAACAGACATTTTATATTACTATTACAAAATTGTTATTGCGCTTCAAATAACCATTAACAATGATGCATTCAATGCCCAAATAACTCAAATACTCAACTCAAATAGATGTGAATAGACACAAAGGTGCGAACGCATAGAAGTGCTGAGACACAGAGATTGGGCGACGAAGGGGTGCAAAGGTACAGAGGTACCCGTGGAAAGCAGAAACCGACTAGCAGATCTGAGATTTTATTTTATTTTAACCAAAGTATATTTTCGTTTTATATAATTCAGTTGAGACCAATTTAAGCAGATTTATGTAATGGATTAGAAATCAGGAGATCCATCTTTGCTACTAGGCAAAAATTAACGGTTCCCAACTCGCATAGAATGTAGTAAAAGCAAATTGAAGCCATTGAATTAATTCCAGATATCTAGAGACTAGACATTACGAGTCTCCGCTACCAGAGAGATAGTAAAAGTTTATAAAGACAAGATCCGCGTTTTAGTCGATACGTCTCGATAGAGACTCTCCGTATGGCGGAGAGTTTTTAGGAAATAAGAAATTTAGAAGGTAATTAAATATAATTATTTAACTAGAATCATTCACATGAGGGAAATACCTTAGGCTACTTCAATAAAATTAGTAAAGGTAATAAAAATTACAATGGTCATGTCTTTTATATGAACCGAACATGGCGTTATTCAGAAGAACAGCAATCGGAATTTAAAAAAACTTAAACTTATGAGCTCCGAAATCATGTCTTGTAGTGACAAAGAGAAACAATAGATATTTGATTGAACAATGGAAGGAATGCAATTTACAATTATTATATCAATACCCAGATAACTCATTAAATCAATGACATAAATTTCTAGAAAACAAGGAGCCGATACTTTCAATTACATTAAAAAGCTAGTTGAAAAAAAACTCAGAAAGAACCCTACAACATAAACATTTACACTGTACAGATAGATAACAAGAGCAATTTACCACTTAACGGAAGAATTGTCATATATGCACGGAAAAGCCAGCGATCACAGAACAACTAAAATATTAGTTGTTTTTCTGATTTTGATTGGTTAAAATTTGGTACAACTAATCGACTGTTGTTTTAACTAATCTGCCATTTTTTATTTATCGTGCTGGCAGCTTAGCAACGACACCCAACAAGTAATGAAACGTTTCAGTTGAGCAATGCCAAACACCCTGAGCGAACAATGAAACGTTTCAATGAGATGTCACTCGTGTAATCGAGCAAAGACACAATCCCAGCAAAGTTATTTGTATACATGAAAGCAAAAAAATGTCTCAGTTGTTTCAACCAATTATTCAGTTATTTGAACTTAAAACGCCAATTGCAATAAATATTTTTTACTGTTAGCCTCTTCGGGGCAGCTAATCGTTCACTGCTTGAACACGGAAATTTTACCTAATTAACTGCTTATATCTTTATCACTAAACTCACAAAGGATATAGAAATGAACCTAAAGATTACAATTCTCAAAAGGGAACTCACCAGAAAAATGGTCACAGGGAATTAGGAATATTTTCTTTCACTTGCAGAATGGCTCGCAGATACAGATACACTTTCAAGAAAATAAAAATAGTACCACTTCACTTAAGCAGCAAATTTTTAAGCGTTAAGCGGTTTTAATAACATTGACATGAACTGTCCTAGAATACATTACTCTCAGATGAAATTAAAACATTTATACTGTAGGAATATCTATTTAACACATGGAAAACTTGTTTTACAATTAACTGTTATATTCTTCTGCATACTTTCACTTACATAAAACGACCACTACGTAGCTAACATAAATGACGTTCATTTACCATTGAAAATTTTCAATATGAAACGCTTCTGGTGAAATGAAGTTTTTTTTGTTCTGCCTTTTGCTGTCTTCGTTCTCCGCCAAGTGACAGCATTTGAATACAAGAATTTCGGTTACCTGAATGGTTATGACAAAATCTACACATATGTTAGTTAAATCAACAACATTTCAGTTGAAACAACCAGGGCGTGAAACAACAATTGCAATATTGTAATTTTGTGATCTGCGGGTTCTCTGTGTGGATCATGACAACACATACTGCGTGGTTTTATAAATTGAATTGTTATTACGCATCAAACAGGTACAAACACGACTATAGTCTTTTATCGATGGACTTTCGTACAATCGAAGTTATCCATTAGAAAAACGCTCAATATAGGACTATAAATCAAGATAATGAGAAATCGCTAGATCCGATTGATTCAAAACTTTCGAAGTAACAACAGAGGAAGGTCAACAAAATCTGGAGGGACAGGCATATAAGCGAGTACAGCAGCTCATGATGAATACTGATAACGTACCGCGAATCATCGAGAGAGGAAATATTTGGGAGACCCGAACTAATTTACAACGAGCTCCTACAAACAATAACACGGATACGAAAAGAAAGTAGTTCCGTGACCTGTGAAATGGCAGACGCACTCGACAAGATAGTGTGCAACATGAATTAAATGAAAACTCATCCATCGAAGAAAGACACTAGTTTACGTTTTTGTTGTCTAAACAAGAACCATACGGCAGGAAAGTGTCGGACGAGGCAGCCTTGTGGCATTGATGGGCGCAAAGCCATGCACAACTCGATTTTTCATAAAGAGTCGCAAATTATGATCGAAAAACGATGAACCACAATAATGGGAATACGTCAGAAATCCTGTACCAGGTGGAACCCGTTACATTAAAAAACGGGACAAATCGAGTTGATACCTACGCGTTTCTTGACACTGGATCATCTCTCACGTTATTAGATGAATCCTTGGCCAATAATCTTGAACTCAAGGGCAACGTCGAGCCACTCACGTTAAAGTAGAGTCAGAACGTCACAAGGAATGAAAATGAAAGCAGGCGGGTTTGCCTGTGGGTAAGCGGTGCATCTCAAAGCTTACGCATTGAAAGGAGTGCGAACCGTAAAGGATCTGCAACTGCCAAAGCAGTCAGTCGATAAGTTAATGAAGCGATTTAAACACCTGAACAATATGTCGATCAACTCATACGTTGACGCACAGCCAAAGTTATTAATTGGATTAAATCACAGTCATCTGCTAGCACAGGTTGAAAGACATCTTGGAGGGGAAGGAGAACCAATCCCCTACTATAGGATGTGTCGTCTCCTTGCATGAATCATTTGAAAAAAACACTTATAGAAATCACACTGATGATAGCTTATAGAAGTCGCACTAATAACAACGAGACACAACGTCTCTAAGAAAAAGAAAGTTGAAGAATGATTGCAGTTTACAACCAACAGACCTTCTATATCATTATCGATATAGTTGGTGCGAGCTAACGAGACGAGGACAACGCTAGCTACAGGTAAAAAACCTGTTCGTGCCAATCGTATAACCCATTAAACCCATTGAATTACATTGAATTTTCAAAAGTCGTATAAGTCTTAGAAGTAAATAGAAATAAAATTCCTTAAAAGATTTGAAAGAGGCTAACCAAATTGTATCCTGTGAATTATCCGACCTAGAATATCGAATTTATTTTGGAGGCAGTAGCTCTGTTTGAAAGGACCACGAAGCCTGCCAGACTCCGTAGACGTAAAAGAAAAATATCAGCAGCTCCAAAAGCGCAGGAGCTAGTGAAATACTAAGATACTCTAAGATAAAAGAGTTTCTCGCTGAAACATTGGTGACACTCCAGAGAGAAGTAGAACTCGCGCACCAGAAGAACTCACATCAGACAAGACCTGACGGAAGGACTCCTTCAGAGGACTCCAGCGACATCACTAAAGGATAAGACTCCCAGCACAAAAGGCGGAAGCATTCGTACATATTCACAGGAAATGAAACAAAATGTCCAAATTCAACTTTGTTGAAAACACGAATGGCAAAAACAACTTGGTCGCCTGCAAAGACGGTGTTGAACAGCTCTTGGCTCCTGGAAAGTTTTTCTGGCTACCTACAGTTTCATTGATTCAAGGCTTCAGTCTTTCTCAAAGCTACCTGAATCACTAACAGTCTCTTTAAAGACTAACAATTAGTCGGCCTTTCTCAAGGCTATACAAAGAGTGACTAAGAAATTAATCAGCCTTTTTTTAAGGCTAGCTATTCAAAGAACTATTCTTCGAACTAATCAATCTTTATTAAGACCACCACAA
Source organism: Malaya genurostris (assembly GCF_030247185.1). Classification (NCBI taxonomy): domain Eukaryota; kingdom Metazoa; phylum Arthropoda; class Insecta; order Diptera; family Culicidae; genus Malaya; species Malaya genurostris. The sequence continues at coordinate 117,056,030 of NC_080571.1, read as the reverse complement.
AATCAGTCTTTATCAAGACTTTTCCAAACTAGGAGTCTAATCGAAGAGCCTAGTTAATTTAATTTCAAATTTCATTCATTTCAAAAATGCCTGCGTCCAACCGGAAAAGCAACAGGCCTAAGACTAAAAATAATTCAATACGGAATAATTCACAATCCGTTATTCAACATTTTCTAATAACATTCACGATCATATATAATCTGAATGTAAAAATAAAAGACAACGGACGGATTTCCCTTCCGTTGATTCTATGCCGTCTAACAATATTTACGAGATTCTTCATGAATCCGATTGTGGCGACATAGAAGAAAATTCTTCAAAAATTCCCAAAATAGACGCTTGTCGTTCTGGGAAGAAACATCAATCTATGCCACCAGTGACGGTGATGATTTCCGACTTCAAAGCATTCCGTTCTGAGCTTTCTACTTTTCTCCCGGAAGTAAAAGTCTCATTTCAAATCGGACGAAGAGGAGAATGTCGAGTCTTGGTTGATGGATTGGAAGATTACGAACGTCTTATTCGACATTTGTCCGAGAAACTTCATAAATTTTATTCATATGATATAAAATCAGACAGACCCTTCAAGGCTGTCTTGAAATGCTTATCAAATGATCAAAGTACTGATGAATTTAAAAATGAACTAACAGAATTGCTTGGTTTTGCCCCTTCCTAAATAATACTTATGAAAAATAGAGTGAATGGTGCTTCTAAACCACTCTCTGGAATTTCCCATGAACTTTATCTAATACACTTCAATCGAAGTGAAACAGTTTGAAAACTTTAGAAAAAGTACGTTGCATTTCCCACATTAAAATCCATTGGGAACATTATAAACGGCATAATCGTATTGCAAACTTAACGCAATGTCGTCGTTGCCAAAACTTCGGCCATGGAACCAAAAATTGTCATATGGATATACGGTGTTTGAATTGTGGTAAATCGCATTCGAAAGACGTTTGTCCAATGAATGAAGCCACTGATAAATTTTCATGTTCAAATTGCAATGGAAATCATAAATCCAAATAAAATTTAAACGCTCGTTCGCTTGGACAACAAGTCAAATCAACGACTTTAAATTTACAGAACATACCTGAAAATCAAAAAACCGTTACAAATGTCACGCCTAATTCTTCTAAGGCACTTATTTCTTCGAATTTAAAACAAAAACAGGTACGCCTGCCAATTCGTCTTCTAACGAAAACAATTTATTGACAAGTAGATCGACCTCGTCATCATCTTCTTCTAATGTCAGTTATGCTGGTATATTAGGTAGAAATCTACCACCTATTTCTTCCAATGTAAATAATCAAAACACAGGACCGCCTCGCAGTCCATCTTCTAACGAAAACAATTTATTAATAGGTAGACCGGCCAAATCATCTTCTTCTAATGGCAGTCTACCTACAAATATTCCTTCAATGCCATTCGCTTCTTTAAATGAAGTCGATTTAGGCGATATAACTGAAAATAAAATGATCTACCTACTAGATCAACTTTTTCAAATGATCATCCGAATGAATTCGACTTCATCACTTTTTGAAGCATTTCAAATCGGATGGCAATTTGCAAATAATATTATAATGAATTTAAAATTTAACAGTGATGTTAAATAATTATTTGAATATTTTAAATTGGAATGTTCGTTCTTTGAAATCGAGTGAAGATGAATTTTATAATTTTCTCAAAGTTCACAAAATTCATATTGCCATTGTGACAGAAACTTTTCTTAAACCAAATGTCAAATTGAAAAGTAATCCACTTTATGTGGTTCATCGATTTTACAGGTTTACTGGAATGGGTGGTGGAGTTGCCATTTTTGTCCAACGGCAAATTAAACATCGAATACTAAAGTTATTAAAACCTTGGGAATCGAAGTTGAAACCATTAATGGAATTTATTTCATCGTTTTAAAATATTTCCCATTCCAATGCACCGGCGAACAATTAAATTTCTTTAAAGGCGATTTGCAAAAACTCACAAGATATCGACCGAAATTTTTCGTAATAGGGGACTTAAATGCTAAGCATGTCAAGTGGAATTGTAGGTAAAATAACAGTAATGGTAAAATACTTCATAATCAACTCTCAGCTGATTACTTCACAGTTCTTCATCCCAGTAATCTGACTTGTTTCTCTTCCGTGAAAAACCGGTCTACAATCTGGTTCTAACAGATCAAAGTCACATTTGTAGTGAACCGATTACACATGCTGACTTTGACTCAGATCATCTTCCAGTAACATTCCGACTTTCCAATGAATCTTTAATTAATCCAATTAGTTCTATATTCAACTATCATAGGGCTAATTGGTTGGATTACAGACCCACATTGAAAATTATATGGATCATGAAACTATTTTAGAAAATTCTGCGGACATCGACACAGCAATTGATTATTTGAATCATTATATTATCGAAGCTAGAAATCGTTTGATCTGCTTTCCCACCCCCCCATACTCGCCAGATTTAGCCCCTAGTGACTACTGGCTCTTTGCGGATCTTAAAAAAATGCTCCAGGGAAAAAGATTTATCTCAAATTAGGAGGTCATCGCTGAAACTGAAGCTTATTTCGAAGCGAAAGTATAGACATGGTATCGAATAATTGGAACCATTCTATCACCCTAAAAGGTGATTATGTTGATGAATAAAAAAAATTGCAAAAAAAATGTTGTTTCCATTGTTAGTCTCTGGACTTATTGATCCATGCGTTATTTAAAACGGTAGGCACTGATGCAATTACCCCGCTTCAACGAACCCGCGAATACGTGGCCTAAATTTAAGCACGTATAGCAACAACAGAGGAAGGTCGATTCTCGAAATTAGAAAACCTGAATCATATAGATCAAGTCCTGGGGACTAGGCATATAAGCGAGTACAGCAGCTCATAATGATTGCTGATAACGTACAGCGAATCATCGAAAGATTAGAGGAAATATTTGAAAGACCCGAATTTACAACGAGCTCCTATAAGCAATAGCATGGATACGGAAAGAAAATCCGTGACCTGTGAAATGGCAGACGCACTAGACAACCTAGTGTGCAAAATAAATACTTGCACGACCACTGATTAATTAAGGAAATGGTGCAAAAATTGCCATACGCGATCCAGGTCAAATGGGCAGAGACATGCCAAACTAACACAGCTTCACCAACTCTTGAGGATTTCATTCCTTGAATCCTTGGCTTGAGCCACACGGAAAGGTTAATCGACTCATAATTGAATCAACACCAAAGGTAAAAAGGCATAGGATAAATACACACGCTGCGGAAGAAATTGTAGAGATTTCGGAATTGTTGAGATAGCATTGGCCATATGTGGAGATTTATGAAGGATTTGAGAGAACACTTATAGAAATCACACTGATGATGGCTTGTAGAAATCACACTGATAACAAGGAGAAAGTTGAAGAATGACTGTAACAACCAACAGAATCTTCATATCATTATCGATATAGTTGTTATATGACAAGAAGAAACCATACACAAACGCTTCAAATAGGTACAAACATTACTACCTACACCTTGGTTTTGCCGATGAACTTTCGTACAATACATTAAAAAATGGTGAACTAAAATATGACAGTGAAGAATAATCATTTTAACTGGAAGTCGTAGAAATTTACGAAAAAGAAATCAAACATTTCACCATCAAAAAAGATCCACGTATCCTGGTTTAGCAAATTCACAAACCAATCCAGGAACTAGTCCAATGCGTTCCAATTCACTGAAGCTTTCGCAAATTGTATTTATTTATGAAAAATTTCAGCGGATTTAAAAAACACTTATAAAACTCTCACTAATTATAGCTTATAAAAATCACACCAATAACAACAAGACACAACCTCTCTAAGAAAGAGAAAGTTGAATAATGATTGAAGTTGTAAGCTAACAGACCTTTTATATTACTATTGATACATTTTGTTACAGCAACGGGTAGAAACCTCTATAATTGAAATTAAAAATCGCTTCAAACAGGTACAAACACGACTACCTATATTCATTTTGCCAATGAACTTAGAATACTATAGTAGAATACAGTTTATGTGTAGATGACATTAGTTTTGAACTTGGATAATTATTTCATTCATCGAGAGGTGTTCTATTACTTCTATTTAGGTGAAAGTATATTTCTGCTATGCAAGTTTGACAGCAGTCGTTTGCTGGAAAATTTGCAAATAACTGAAAATATCGTTAGGCAGCTTTTAGATTTAAGGTTTTGCTTCCCCACTTAGAAAAAAAACGTTCAACGGTGGTCCTTCATGGGTCCAATACGTTGGATCATTGGTCCAATGAAAGTCCAATCAATCGTTCAACGGGAGGCCAACACGGGACCTTCGTTTGCCGATTTTGAAACAGACCGTTGAACCGAATGCCATTTTTTTCATTCAACAAACCCGGCCGACAGAGGTCCATTGTTGAGCCATTTTTAACATGAGGAGTTGGAGCCCCGTTGGACTAGTTTTACTGCAGAATTCCTGAAGCTTTTTCCAATTATTTGTTTAAACTAACAATACATACCTGCACAATACTTCTACTTCACGTAGAAAAACAACAAATTTTCTTTCTATGTAAAGGTAACACTTAATTTTCACACTATTTTTGCAAGAGAAAAAAAAACAACAAACCGTTCCAGCAAATTGAACGAATATTTCGTGCAATATGTCGTTCAACAAGCGCTCAAAAACTAACAAAATTGAACGTCTAAACAAGCATTTCAACCGTGTAAAACGTCTAATGGTCGATTACTACTTAGTAATTTACTTTTAGCAGTGCTAATGTCTAAAAATCCAGAGAAACAAAGACTTATTTTTGATATATGAATATCAATCACTCTACGGACATTATGCCCCACTTTCGATTCAACAGCATGCTTTGAGTTAAAATATTGTTTTAAAGATTTTTAACGGTTATTAAAACAAAATGTACCGTTGGGAGAATCAAAAATATTCGTTTCCAATGGTAATTAATTGATTATGCAATTGATTTCTGATGCACAAAATATCTTATTCATCGGTTTTTCTTCTATATCGACATTCCAAGGAGCATATTGCATCATTGTTGCGGGGCGCAATGTCGCAAAAAATATATCAGTACATTTAGAAATATCTCAATGTTTTCTTAAGGAAGGCATATAATAAACACTTTACCCTACAAACGAGCAGCTCGAAGAAAAAAACAGTAGTTTTGAAACATATTCCACCGAAGCAGACACGGAAATAATTCCGTTACTGATGTCATGATTATAAAATCATGAAGCCAATTTTTTTTCTCATGAAACCATGAGCAAAAAGTCTTCTCCCATGAAAATTAATCATGGTCCGAAAATGCGGTAAGGTGAAATGAAGCGGAATGCAAAAATCGCGTTTTTGATCAATTGTTCAAAAACTAGACCGATTTTCGAAAAACCAAAAACACTTAAGTATTGAAATGTATAAACGGTAACTGTTCAGTTCAACGGGGATGATTTTAGAACTGAAAAGTAGTGTTTGTAGCAGGATTTCACAAAGAATCTGAAAATGCAACTCAAATCTATAAAATATTAGCTAAAACAACCGAAATTTGAAAAAGTTTACATAAATTTTTCCGCATTGTTTTTATTGCTTGCGCACTGCTGTTTCGTATTGAGTTGGTGTGAGAAATGCACGGTG